>NC_143488.1:23578550-23775288 GCF_027475165.1 Benincasa hispida
GTGCAGAACCATTCACTACAAGAAAACCATGATATAATGACATTTAAAAACATACTTTCATTCACTCTTATACTATAACGCTTATAATATAAAGATGATGCATGAAAATGCTTACTGCATGCATAAATATAACTCTTATATTTCATGATGCATGTGCATGCTCTCTTGTAATTTCATCATGCCATATTATAACACTTATAATACATGATGCATGAATAATTGCACAACCTAAGGTGAGTTTCAAATCTATATGTCACACACTATGCCATATAAACCACATACTTCTCATGTATATTAAACAAAAGTTGATGAACCAGGATAATTAGCCTTGAATCCTCAAAATTAAAGTTAACTATTACAAAAGCAAAGCGTCACCAATTAAAACAGGCAAACCGGGTCTTGAATCGTCCGATCGAAGTCCATATCTTCACTGATCGTGTTCCAAAACCCAAGCGATCGTCTACACGAAAGAGTAAACGCTTTACTCAATCGTTTACCAACATTTTCAGAGCTAAACGATCGTGTACCTTTTACTATGCGATGAAGCATGAGGTACGCGATTGTGCAACGCGCCACGCATAACGCAAACCTTAAACGATCGTCTAACGACAACGATGTAGTGAAGCAAAATCGTCTAAACGATCGCTGAGCGAGCACCTAAGTATCATAAACCGCGTGATCGTGTAGTTAGTAACTATGCGATGAGGCATGCTAACTACACGGTTGTTTAGTGTACGCACCTTTTATTAAACAATGAGCATCTAATGCTCCCACTCGATCGTTTACCTCTAGCGTCTACAAATCGAGCAACCAACGCTATGCGATAGAGTAAACACTTTACCCCATCGGTTAGCATTAGCTAAACGATCGTTTAGTAAATACTATACGATTGCATAGAAAAATCTACACGATCGTTTAAACAAATCCCAATGATCGTTTACCTGAAGCTACATAATACGACCAACTCTCGGCCTTCTTCCTCGCTGAGAACCACATCTCCATGCTTCAAAACTTCATCACGAACCTCGACAAACTCAAACACTTTGAATTACAAACTCGATTTCATGTTAATTATGCCAAAAAACATAGGGACCCTTACAAATTCACACTTTGTAATTAAAGAAAGCTTTAAACAGAGACAATTAACTCGTAAACATTCATCAACGCCATCTGCAAGCGCATTTAAAAATTAAACGCAATGCAGAAAACCCACCACAACTGTAAAAGAAGTTCAAAACAGAAGTGAAATTTGGAATATCAGAACAACCTGGCTCTGATACCAATTGAAGGAAATCAGACATGAGGATTTCTAAGAGTAGTGGAATGATCGTTCCAAATTCTATTCGTATTTGAACATACACAATTATAATCAAGAAACGGAAATTTACAGATCATGCACAATACGAAATTACAACATGCTTTACAATTAGATCAAGGGAAAGTTCATACATACCTTTGAAGACTCATCTTCAAACTCCCTCGATCCAAATGCTCATTCAATCTCTAAGACTGCAACACATGAACGCATGAACACAGCGACCACAACACAGCACGATCACAACGATCTCCAAGAACACAAACACAGCGAACGACCTTCAAAAACCTCGACCTTAGCCGAGTTGAGTAAGACACCACCACAATGGCTACCTTGGTATAATCGGTGTGAGAATCCATAAGTGTGGGCTCTGTGTAGACTTGGTTAGAGGAAGAGACCGGAGGAATAACAATCGTGTAAATGATTGAGCAAGTGGAAGATGACAAACTATATACGATGCCCAATCATTTAGAAGATGGCAAGCTATTGTATAGTAAGAGCCCCACGATCGTTTAGAAGATGACTAGCTGAGTGAACTATTGTGTAGTGTCACTCCACGATCGTTTAATCTCTTTTCAGTTATCGTTTAGTGAATCCTATTCACTTGACAACAAACTGTGAGTGAGTTTCCGAGAATAGAAACTCTTTCTCAAATCTACTAAATTTAGGAAAAAAATTTTCCTTTTATCTCACGGTTACCATGAAACCACTAATAACCTCCCACTTAATTGGTTATTAGAGAAAAAGATATAATTATCCAATAATTAATATTATTATAAATATATATGATAACCAACTTACCATATTATATTTATAACTTATAATTTTAATATTTCATCTCATGAAACATATAAACCATAGTTCTTTTTCTATTTCATGATACTTAATGTAAATCTCATTTACATTAACCCTCCATTTGATGTATCTCATACATCACATTGATCATATCATATATAATCGAATTTTCTCTTGTCAATTTGAACATTTCAAATCAACACCAAGAACTGATTCTCAATTAGAATCCATTGAGCTATCAAGGGGAACTTATGGACCTGTAGCTTGAAGCTCCAACGATATGTGAATAATTGACTAAACTCTTTGGTCACAGGATCCACCATCCGTTAACTGCCAGGTATTTCACTAAAGACTGATAGCTGCACTCTTCTTACTACTGATATATTATGTGTCCATATCAACCCATCAACAGTGCGATAACCCTTCACAGATCGCTCATAAGTACAGCTGGGCCAATAACCGTTATGCCCCTGTAGTTACATTCAACTCTTTAAGTACCACTGATCCCTCTAATTAATATAAGTCATAGTCCTACTATGACTAAGTCCTTTCTTCAAAAGAGAAGCTGTGGCCACTATTTTCAAGACCCGGAACCAGCCCTTAAGGGAACAATCTATCTACTTACCCCACTTCGGGGAAGGAGTGAATTCCATCTTGTGTAACTGAGTTCCCAACTCCAAAATTAGATAAGTCCCCAAAGGTAGGCATGTTGAGTTTGCAATTTGACCACTCTCACCCATATTACTCAAATGACCGCCCTCAAAGGCAAGAGTTCCCAAAACACTCAGGATTGAGGTCATGTCACCTATGGTTGTTTAGGTAAGATGTAAGTTTCAAGTATCAATGACATTATATAAAGAGACTAGTCATCTCGTGGTCCGGTCCTATACAAACTCTTTGTTTAGGACACCCTCGCTTGCATGTCTCCACATGAATAGTCAAGATCTACCATTTGTAGTAGTTCACAACACTTGCAAACCTCTACAAAGTGGGTTGTATCCATAGTGTCACCAGGATCAGGTATTCCTCATTAATCCTTATACTACAGATCTTTTTAGGTTATCACTTAAGGCATGATTCACTTGTATATCTCATATACATGCTTAAGTTTACATATAATAACCATGGAGCTTTGTTTATTGGATATGAGTAAATGCCAAATAAAATAACTTTTATTTTATTCATAACAATGTGTACAGTTTACAAACTACGAGACTCCTGGAGAATTAGGACACCAACCCAATAGGTTTTACCTTTCCAATGTTAACAAATTTTTGAACACATTGATCTTGCCCAAAACATGGAGTTCATAACCTATATCCATAAGTCAGAACACACATAATCAAATTGGGTAAATATTTTACTTATACCACATTGATATAATAACCTATATCCATATCAACAATCATAACAATATTCAACAAAATTCTTCAAAACGTTAATAAACACGTAATACTCAATAATAAATAGTATCATTATTTTCCTTATTATTATTTTCGGGGGGGAGGTATACAAATGGAAAATGTAAAAACAGCCAGTACCTATTGAGCACCAATAAGTTGCAAAAAAATGACAAAAGAGATCTCATCAACCTATACATTTCTTTGGATAATCATCACAAATTCTTCCTAGAATAAAAAGTAAATACTCAAATTAGTCTACATATATAGCAATCTAAGTGTTCTTATATATCATTCAAGCATTAAACTCACCACTTTGTTGGTCTTAATTCTCCCTACTGTGTGAATGTACATGTATTTCTTCTCCAAAAAATCATTTACAACAAAATGCAGTCTAAAAGCAACAAAAGACACCAAGTACCACATATTATATAAAAAAATATGTGCGATCTTACAAACTGAGCTCATTCAGTTCGCACACAGTTAATGTCATCTTGTGTATAAATAGATAGTGCACCTTTCATCTGTATATAAGAAAGTGGATCTTAACTTATGACACTAAATTTCTAGTTCAAATTGTTTGAAGTTCTACAGTACATACCATGTCTACAATTGAAGTGTTCTTGGACAATATTATATCACACATAAACCGCATGACACAATAGCTGCATTCAACCACACCCAATTATTTAGGACACTGTACATAGAATACAAGAAAAATAGATATGGTAAATAAGGTTCTATGAACTAACTTGTCACTTACTTGCATTTTCATTTCACCTACCTTAACGACCTTCCAACTTGGCTTCTTCCTTTTTGAGATGTTGAAGGACCTACAGATGTATGCATGGAATGAAAAAGATTTTAACTATTTACATAAAATAGTTAGTCATTATAGACTTAATGGTATAGTAAGTATCACATACATTCCAACTACTTCCATTGTTGGGGTTGATGCCTTAAATCTCATAGGGTTCTGTAGTTTGTAAATACCTGTATGAACAAACGCTTGTGATGTAATAATATGAGATATTTTCTTCACTGTGGTCTATGAAATATGAGATATTTTAGTTGCATTTACCACAAACCAATAAACTAAGATCCCTGATTATCGTTATAACTTAAGCATGTATGTGAAGACATATAAGTGGATCATGCCTTAAGTGATAATCTAAATGGTATGTAGTATATGGATAAAGGAGGGAAACCTTATCCTGGTGACACTATGGATACGACCCACTTTGTAGATGTTACAAGTGTTGTAAAGTGCTACAGATGGTCTGATCCTGATCATTCATGTGGAGACATGCGAGCGGGGGTGTCCTATATAAAGGAGTTTGTATAAGACTTGATCACGAAATGTTTAGTCTCATTATATAACGTCGTTCATGACAGAGACTTTCATTTCACTAGGATGTCCATAGGTAACATGACCTTAATCTTGAGTGAGTTGGGAACTCCTGCCTATAAGAGCGGTCATTTGATTTGCATGGGTGCGAGTGGCCAGATAGCCGACTCAAACCTGCCACTTTGGGGATTCATCTGATTGGGGACTTGGGAACTTAGCTACACAAGATAGAATTCACTCCTTCCCCGAAGCTGGGGTAAGTAGATAAATTGCTCCATTAAGGGCTAATTCCAGGGCTTGAATGATGTGGCGCCACACACTTTCTCAGGCCCAAGAGGTGTTCACTCATAGTAGGACTATGATGTATTATTCATTAGAGGAATCAGTGGTACTTAAGAAGTTAGATGTAACTACAAGGGAAAAATGGTAAATTGGCCTAACTGTACTTATGAGCGATCTGTAATGGGTTATCGTAGTGTCGATTGTTTATATCCAATGGACACAGAAATATATCTATAGTGAAAAGATTTCAGCTTTCAGTCTTTAGTAGAGTGTCCGACAGTTAACGGATGGTGGATTTCGTGATTAAAGAGTTTAGTCAGTCATTCACTTACCATTGGAGCTTCAAGCTACAATCTAGAAGGTCCCCTTAGTAGCTTAATGAATTCAAGTTGAGAATCAGTTTTTGGGTTAGTTTGAAGTGTTCAAATTAACGAGAGAAAATTTGATTATATATGATATAATTAAATTGGTTCAATTATATGTGATATAATTGATATGATGTATTAGATATATTATTTGGAGGAATTGATATAACTATGATTTATATTAAATAAAGGAGAAAAAACTATGGTTTAAATATTACATATGATATGATATTAAAACTATAGGTTATAAATATAATATGATAAGTTAATTATTATATTTATTTATAATTAAAACAATTATGTGATAATTGTGGTTGGTTATTTTCTCCATTAACCGTGAAAGTGGGAGGTTATTTCAGTTTCAAATAACTGAAAAATAAAATGAAAAGTGTTTTCATTTTGTAATGACATCGTTTCATTAGTTGCATTACTAATTGTTTAGCTTACGAGAGACTACACGATAGCCTTCAAGCGAGTTTCTAAATGATCTTATACTAGCGACTTTTACTAAACGATCGTGTAGACGATCCAACAATAGAGCGACACTTACTAAACAATCGTGTAAACGATCCAACATGTTTTACTAAATGATCGTGTACTAGCGAGATTTTTACTAAACGATCAAGCATCTCAGTCTATGCGATAGACATAACCTTCTCCAACTTGCTTGATCGTGTAGTTCGATCGTTGCCTTCCTCCATCCCTCTATCAAATGCACACAGAGCCCACACCTCCTGGATTCTCACTTCGAAAATACCAAGGTTGTCAAGTGGTAGTGTCGAATAGTGCTTGTTTGTGGAGAAGACTGTTCGTGATTACTAGACGATTGGGTAGGCGATCTGAACGAGAACGAGAGGTTGTTGTCCAAGTCTTCACAAGAGTGAGAGATTGATAGAATAAGTGTTCTTCAAAGATATGTCTCTCATTTCCTTTTGTATTTGATTCTTTAAGCATACTGTAATTTGTTCTAAGATGCATAACTATTCCGTATGTTTGTGAATGCGTTTAATTCTTTCACAGTGGACTTGAAAAGATCTTGCTTCCGCTCACTGGTTCTCTTGAATAAGAGTTCCTTCATCCATAGCATCCTCATGGATATATTTTTTCAGAGGGTCTATTCAAAATACAATACATTTTGTGTAATCAACAACTACCAAACTCCAGTGATTGCTATATGTTTAAATAAACATAGAAATTGTTAGACTAATGATACTAAACTATATATGCCCAATTTCTACACAACATACCCCGAATTATAAGGAAACATGAGAAGTTGATTTCAATCTGTTCCCAGTAATCTAGCATTCAACACTTGCGCACATGATTCTTTGTAAGTAGATATTGAAGTAGATCCAACATCCAAGAACTTGTACAAACTCAGTGTATTGGACTTTTAAAAAATTTTGTATAAGTACCTATGAATGTAATAACCATAATGAATAACTATTCAACCCAATTTGTAATAATAAGATAGTATTATATTAATAATGTCACTTACATCATGTACGCATCGAGGCAAGGTGTTGATATTGGACGCATATAGCAAAAATCACGGAATGCGTCAAGTAATATGCAACATTTTCTTTGGATCCCAAATACACCAACATGTACTTTCATCTGGATTGTTGACTTAATATGCTCAAGTTCTCGAAGCAAACAATGTAGAGCTACTGGAGAACTTTGAAGAGATGTCATTGAATTGATTTCTAGATCTTTTGAGATCTTCTTAACTTCCTTCTATCACATATTTTAACTTTAGAAATAATTTATGCTATCACATATAATATCATCCAATCAAAAACACATATATTTTCCTTGTTAATAATTACTAGGTGTTGTGGCCATAATAAATATGAACCTATTTCCTGCGAAAGTATGCTGGTCCCTTCCTTCAATGGTATGGGAATTGAACAATCACCGTCAACGACCACATCAATTCACACTTTCATGTGGTCACCATCTAATTGAGAATCGAAAATGGTCCCAACTTCAACCATATTATCCTTCGATCCAATTGCTAAAAGACAAGAAGTTCCATCCTACTTTGAAGTCATTGTAAAACAAGTAGATTAGTACTAAATCACACTTCATAACAATTGTATGAAATATAACAATACTAACCTTTATCTTCTTTGAGCTTGAAAACTTTTTTTATTCATCTTCCTTATCTAGATGTTCCTCCTTCAGTTTGACCTTTTTTTCGTCTTCTATTTCAACGGGTTCCTCTTTGAGTTTTTTTAATGCACAATCATTGTCTTGATCTTCAAGTTCTTTATTTTTAACACCTTCTGATGAGTCACGAGTTTTTGAACATGTTTCAATTTTTCCTTTAAAGTCTTGTAGAGACTCATCACTTTTACAGAAATCAGAGCACTTTTTATGTTTAAGCAATTCCTCCTCCAACTCTTTAATCCGTGTAGCCATTCTCACTCGTTTTACTAAAAATAATTTTTCAGACTTGTCTTCGTCCACTTTTTTCTTTCCTTTTGGGGTATGAAAGTATTTAGTATTTGTGACATATTTACCCACCCCTCGAATCTGTCATGATCCATCTTTAGTTCCCATTGCTTGTGTTAATATATCCCCACTTGAATTTGCATTTAAACCATTTCCATTTTTATTAGCAAAGAGTTCATCCTATCAAAATGAAACAATAATATAATTAGTGTTTATCCATGCAAAAATAATACTTATATTAAATATTTACTATCTGATCAACCACTTCCTTCATTTCTTTATCAGGAATTTGTCCATCTTGAGTCATGCGAGCCTTTTTCCATATGATGCATTGATCAATTGGATCTACATTTGATGAAATTTATTTCTACACATACCTCATACTTTTTAGGATTTGTTGAACCTCAATAATAAACCTATTTAATAAGACGAATAGGTTATGGTTTACCAACTCTTCAGCTAGATTTGCATAACCCTTTCGTGACGTTCAATGGTTATATATGTTCTTGTTGCGTGTTTCTCGACCCTTTTGGCTAATAGTCTTCATAAGAATTAGATAATCAATGTTTAAAATTTTAGGATATTCCTGAACATAAATACATAAAAATAATAAGGATTTCAGTGGTTGTACTTACTTGAAACTCTTCTTTAAGTCGAGAACTAACGAAAGCTTTCCAATGCTCTTGCCGAATAAAAAAATATTGAGTTAGAGGATATTCTAATTTCTTCGACTGTCTTTGAATGGCATTATATGTTCGTCATCAACATGGATTTAAATTGATGAAAACATCCACCAGCATTCTGTATAAGGCTCTTCTTCGATCTAGGACAACCACAAATCCACCTTATTCTGAATCCATCAGAAGATACAAGTTAGTCCATGAGCAACATTATCTATGAACTAAGCAAATGTAGAATTAGATTGTTACCTCCAATAGTTCATATATCTTATCTTTTAACTCTCTTGGCACCTTTTTCCAACCATCATATATAATTGGAACATGGAACCACACAGATGTTCCAATAAAAATCTTCAACTTCGTTGCATTCTTCCCAATTGGTTGACCTAGTTCATTATACTCAAACACTCTTCTACGAACCTCGCTACTGATACGAGTGATCTCATTCATCCTTGTAGGTCCACGTTTTTTGTTCCCTTTTTTATCCTTTTTAATATAAATGGGAGATACAGAACCCCACTACGTATAACGACATTTTGTATGTTATCCATAAGTTCAATGCTGGCTTCATAAATGCAATGAACAACAATTAGTTTATATTCTGAAAAGCTTTATAAGAAGAAAACAAATAATTTTCAAATATTCTATATGTTGTCTACAAAATGTAACATGCATGTATTAAAATAATTAGTATTTATTAAGAAGATGATGTATAATTCAAGACGTGCTTACTCCCTATATGGTTGAACTTCTTCAGCATTTTCTAATATGTGAAGATGTGCTTTCTTTAATTGTTATGGACTAGGTCAAAAATAAGATCCAGCTGATAAAGGCCTATCACTTTGTTTTCCTTCTCGTGATTTGAATGACTCAAGTCCAACTGCACCTACCCCAGATAGAACTCTGAACGAAATTCAATAGCCTCCTCTTATATGTGTGCCTCTGTGATGCTGATAACTTGTAGAAATACAAGTTATTTTTGCTCTTAAGTTGGAACAACTAAGGTTTTTAATGATAAATTCTCCTCATTTTTAGAAGAAACGCATGGATTTATTCAAACATTAGCAAACTCATAAAAAAGAAGTCTTATTACTAAATATCGCGGCACTAACGCATTGTATTGCAGGATTTCAATGCAAGGATTAATGCTAACGCATCAGACAAGTGCCGTAGGAAAAGCTCTAACACAAGGGCCATGCGTCGGAGGAGTTCAACGCAGAGAAGATTTATTGCTTTAGGCTGATTGTGTCACATCACCACTTGCAAGTATGGGCACCGGCAGCAGGTGGCGTCTGAAAAGCTTCCAAGCAGCATGCGGCGTCTAAAAAGCTTCCAAGAGTCAGGTGGCTGACTAGGGCATGGACTTTAATGCTACCCATTCACCAAGTGGACGTGACCAACGCCTATAAATAGATGAAGTCCCTCCAGAGTTAAGAAGTTCGGAAATTATCAAGATCCTTACTCTTTGTATATTGTAGTCATAGTCTTAGTTCTGTAGAAGCTGTGCTGTGGTGTCGAGACGATCAAAAGGGTTGGGAACCACCACCACCGCTGGTCAGGGAGCGGAGGAAGCCACTCTTGAGAAAGACATTCCGTCCACTTCCTATACAAGTGATTGTACACAACGAGATTGAGCCAAAGAACTACAAAAAATTGTATTCTTTGACTTGACTCAGTTTCCTTCTTATTTATCACTTTCATTCCATTTGATTGAATATTGTTTTTGTAAAGACTCCTTGTTTCTTTATAAAATTCATATATTTGATCCATCATACTTACTATTGTTTATTTCTTGTTTATGTTGAATGCATTAATACTTTATGCACAACTTCATTCTAACGCTCAAACCAACTTGACAACTTGGTAAAAGCATCTTTAATTTAGACTATTCGAAAGAATAACTAAGCTGCATTCAATAGGACGCTTAGTACAGGTAGAGATAGACTTACTGGTGTTTATTGCATTTTATGTTAGACGCATGCATCCTAGAGATAGGCTTTTTATGTTATTCACGTTGAGAAATGTTGAATGAAGTCTGACGCATAAACAAAAGATAAGTAAATCATCCCATCTCATTCACATCACATCCTAGTTGTGTACACTCATCTTAGACTGACGCGTCCACTTATCTTAAACTCCATTTTCGCATGATCCATCATTCACCACTCCCCTTTTGTATCTTCTTGCACAAGCACAACAATTTAGTGTAAATAACACATTTCTCACATTCATTTAGGAAAACCTCTATAGTAGATACAACGCAAGGTCTGCGTTTGGTTAACTGAATTCCTAAGATCGACCTGGACCTACCAGGAACCTAAATTAGATTTATACTTGGGTCTAGTTTAGGAAAACTTGAACGAAATTAGGAATCGTGTGCATTCTGTGCATATATCTAACACCCCAACGCGTTACAATTACTTAAACGCATCAAAGCATAAACGCATCACTTATACTTAGAACTTATTTCTCCAATTTTTTTGTACAATACACTCCTAGAGCAAATCACGATAGCAACGAACAAGTTTTTGGCGCCATTGCCGGGGATTCAGAAACAAGAACTAACCAGAAATTTTGTTTGTATCTATTGTAGGAACACTTCAATCGAGGGAGTATTACAAGCTACGCCTAAGCTTGTGAATGTTTATGAGCAGGGAGAGCAATCCTGAATTTAGATACGACCCCGAGATTGAAAGGACCTTCCGACGTAGGAACCGATCCAACCGTTGTTGAAGGTTAAGGCAACAATTTCTCAGACAAGAAGACAAACAACAAGCAATGGCGGAAGAACAGGCAAATCAGCAACTAGCTCATGTTACTTAGAATCCGATCCTGATGGCAAATAGCAGTACACATCCCATGAGGGAATACGCGTCCCTTGTACTGTATGATTTCTCTCCAGGAATCATATACCCAACGCCGGATGGAACCAGGTTCGAAATGAAATCTGTTATGCTCCAAATGCTCTAGAGTGCTGGACAATTTGGGGGTGGTCGTGGTGAAGATCCTCACGCCCATATGAAGCGTTTCCTGGAAATGTGTAATTCATTTGTGATTCCTGGAATCAACCAAGAGGTGATCAGGCTGTCCTTGTTTCCTTATTCTTTGCGTGATGACGCAAAACAATAGGTGAGTTCACTAGAGCTTGGTGAAATCACCACCTAGGAGAAGTTGGAGGAAAAATTTATGCAAAAATACTTCCCACTTACCACCAACGCGAGGAGGCGTTGAGAGATTATGAACTTTGAACAAGAAGATACTGAGACCTTAAGCGCCGCATGGGAGCGTTTTAAGGGCTTAGTAAAAAATTGCCCAAACTATGAACTACCACTGACTATCCAAATGGAGATGTTTTATGGAGGACTGAATAGAGCATCACAGATGGCAGCAAATTCAGCAGCGGCTGGTGGACTTATGGACAAATCCTATACTAAGGCTAAAGAGATACTAGACCGCATTGCTAAACACAATATGGAATGGGTGGATGATACATATTATGGAAGAATTGACAGAAGATGGGGATCTCAGAACGTTAATTCTATTGATGCCAACGCAATAGCCCACTTTCTGCTCAAATGGCTACGATGACCAGCCTTCTGCAGAACATAACACTGGGAAACACATCAAATCAGCAGAAGGTGAATCAGGTAGAGGCATTTGGGCAGCCCATGGTTAGCTGTGTGGGCTGTGGAGATCCTCACTCCTATGCTGAATGTCCACAAAACCCTCAGTCAGTATGCTTCATAAAAAACAACCCATTCTCTAATACATATAACCTTAGATGGAGAAACCATTCGAATTTTTCTTGGACAGGAGGAAATCAGCAAGAGCACCACCCAGGGGCGAACCATCAGCAAAGGAATGGACCGCCACCTGCATTTCAACAAACACATCAGCAGCATCAACAACCCTTTAATAGAGGATAGACGTCGAGCTCAGGATCTCCGCTTGAGAACCTATTGAAGGAATACATAGCCTAGAATGACGCATTGCTGAAAAGCCAGACACCATCTATCAGAAACCTGGAGATCCAGGTAGGGCAGATAGCAAGCGAGTTGAAAAACAGGCAACCTGGAGTTCTACCTAGCAATACCGAAACACCTGGGAACAATAATGGGAAGGAGCAATGTCATGCGGTGACGTGGCGGAGTGGAAGAGCTCTTGAAGAAAGAAGAATGAATCCAAGAAACAGCAGCCCTTCGAAAGAACGCATTACACGTTCAATGGATCAGGAAGAAAGAACGCCCAAAACCACAAGCCATTCGAAAGCTACAAACCACAAAGCCTGAGGTGCCATTGAATGCAGCATTCTCTAGGTGTCTGATGAAGAAGAATGATGAACATCAATTCAAGCGCTTTCTTGAGCTCTTAAAGCAGTTGCACATCAACATTCCACTTATAGAAGCTTTGGAGAAGATGCCAACATATGTAAAATTTTTTAAGGACATTTTGACGAAGAAGAGAAGAGTCAGTGAGAAGGAAGTAATAGCGCTAACGCAGAAGTGTAACGCGTTAGTAAGCAACAATCTACGAAAGAAGTAGAAAGACCCTGGAAGCTTCACAGTTCCTTGTTCGATAGGAGGATTGGATGTGGGTCATGCGTTATGCGATTTAAGAGCCAACATTAATCTCATGCCACTTTCAATTTGTAAGAAATTGGGAATTGGCGAAGCACAACCTACTTCTGTTACTCTTCAGCTCGTTGACAGGACAATTAAGTACCCAGAAGGGAAGATTGAAGACATTTTGGTGAAGGTTGACAATCTCATATTCCCAGCAGACTTTATTATCTTGGACTATGAAGCAGATAGGAAGGTACCAATTATCCTTGGACGCCCCTTCTTAGCTACTGGGTAAGTTTTAATTGACATGCATAAATGTGAATTAACTATGCGCGTGGACAATGAAGAGGTGAAGTTTAATGTGCTCAACGCATTAAAGTTTCCAGATAGTGAAGATTGTGAACTAAACAGTATTGAGTTGCCTGAAGAAGAGAACCATGTATGTGAGATCCTCGCATTGGAGGAGAACCTTAAAGAATCAAAGCTGGCAAGTTTGAGTGAGTGGCGGACAAAACCAACGCGTCCATCACTTGAAGAACCACCAGAACTCGAGTTGAAACAGTTACTTGGACACTTGAAATATGCATTCCTTGGAACCAACAACACTTTACCTGTGATCATTTTTGCAAATCTCACAGAGCCTAATGAGCAATCTTTCTTACAGATGTTGAAAAAGCACAAGCGTGCAATAGGCTGGACGCTTGATGATATCCATAGCATTAGTCCATCTTATTGCATACATAAGATTAGGCTTGAAGAAGGGAAGTCGGGGTCAATCGAGCCTCAAAGAAGGCTAAACCCCATAATGAAAGAAATGGTTAAGAAAGAGATTTTAAAATGGTTAGACGCGGGAGTTATTTATCCAATATCCGATAGTAGCTGGGTAAGTCTAGTCCAATGGATTCCCAAGAAAGGGGGAACGACCGTGATAGTCAATAGTAATAATGAACTCATACCCTCGAGAACTGTCACGGGCTGGCGCATCTATATGGATTATCGGAAGCTCAACGCAGCAACTAAGAAAGACCACTTCTTCCTTCCTTTCATCGATCAAATGCTTGACAGACTTGCAGGTAAAGAATTTTATTGCTTTCTCGATGGTTACTCTGGTTACAACTAGATTCTGATAGATCCAGAAGATCAGGAGAAGACTACATTTACTTGTCCCTTTGGAACATTTGCATTCAGACGCATGCCCTTTGGGCTTTGTAATACACTGGGGACATTTCAACGATGTATGATGGCTATCTTCTCTGACTTCCTAGAAAAGACCGTTGAAGTCTTCATGGACAATTTTTCAGTCTTTGGAGACTCATTCCAGTCATGCCTAGATAATTTGGAGGCCGTCCTCGCTCGATGCGAGGAAACAAACTTGGTGCTGAATTGGGAGAAATGTCACTTCATGGTGACTGAAGGAATTGTCTTGGATCACAAAGTATTTAAGGCTGGCTTGGGAGTAGATGAAGCCAAAATAGATGTCATAGCAAAATTTCCCCCACCAGCAAATGTTAAAACTTTACGAAGTTTTCTAGGGCATGTTGGCTTCTATAGACGGTTCGTTAGAGGATTCTCTCAGATTGCACGACCTCTGAGTGCATTACTAGAGGCGAATTGGCCCTATGACTTTAATGAAGATTGCACTGACGCGTTTGAAACTTTAAAGTATGCACTGACAACAACCCGAGTACTGATAGCACCGGACTGGACGCAACATTTTATTCTTATGTGCGACACGAGTGAAGTGGCAGTAGGAAAAATGTTAGGGCAGAAGAAGGGTAACTTGATATATCTCATCTCCTACGCGTCCAAAACACTAAATGACTCTCAGAAACACTAGACCACTACTGAAAAATAAATGTTGGCTATAGTGTTTTGTATTGAAAAGTTTCGATCTTACTTAGTTGGTGCATCAACCACCATATACACCGACCACTCAGCCATAAAATTCCTGATGAGCAAAAAGGACGCTAAGCCAAGATTGATAAAATGAGTGCTGCTACTACAAGAGTTTGATATTGATATCCAGGACAGAAGGGGAATAGAAAATCAGGTGGCTGACCACCTGTCCAGGCTAGAGAATCAAGAAATGCAAGCCCAAGAAAGTGAAATCAAGGACACATTTCCTGATGAAAGCCTGTTTAGAGTTGAAGGTAGGGAACCTTGGTATGCGGACGTAGTCAATTATTTAACCACCAAGCAATTCCCTGGGAACTTCAACTCTCAGCAAAAGAAACGGTTAGTTCATGACAACAAGTTTTGTTTTTGGGATGAACCGTTTCTATATAAACAAGGCCCTAACTCCATAATGCGTCGATGCATCTCGGAGGAGGAGACACAACGCATCTTAGCCAAGTGTCATGATTCTCCTTACGGAGGGCATTTCGGTGGACAAAGAACCGCAGAAAAGGTCTTTCAAAGAGGATACTTTTGGCCCACCCTCTTTAAAGACATGAGGGAGTTTGTTCGAAAATGTGACCCCTGCCAATGTACCGGGAATATTTCTTCAAGGGATGCAATGCCCTTGAACAATATTCTCGAAGTTGAGTTGTTTGATGTTTGGGGCATAGACTTTATGGGACCCTTTCCCGTGTCCTGTGGCCAACAGTACATCCTGCTTGCAGTAGATTATGTATCTAAGTGGGTAGAAGCAGTGGCCTGTGCTAGGAATGATGCATCCACTGTATCTAAGTTTCTTACCAGGAACATCTTTACATGCTATGGAATGCCAAAAGCCCTGATAAGCGACGAAGGTACACACTTTATTAATCGTATCATTTCCAAATTACTTGCAAAATATAATGTTAGGCACAAGATTGCCACTGCCTACCACCCACAAACAAACGGTCAAACAAAAGTATCAAATCGAGAAATCAAGTCCATCATGGAGAAAGTTGTTAATGCAACGCGGAAGGATTGGGCACAGAGGCTGGATGAGGCGCTCTGGGCCTACAGGACTGCTTACAAAACTCCTATAAGTATGTCTTCTTACTCTCTTGTATTTGGAAAAGCTTTTCATTTACCTTTAGAGTTGGAGCACAAGGCGTTTTGGGCAGTTAAGAAATTGAACATGAACTTGGACGCTGCGGGCCCTCAACGCAAACTTCAGCTCAACGAGCTCGAGAAGTGGCGATTGAATGCATACGAGAACAACAAGTTGTACAAAGAAAAGACAAAGCGTTGGCATGATCAACGCATCAGTAAGAAAGAACTTGTTGTTGGCCAGAAAGTTTTATTGGCGATTCAACGAGACAACAAGTTGTACAAAGAAAAGACAAAGCGTTGGCATGATCAACGCATCAGTAAGAAAGAACTTGTTGTTGGCCAGAAAGTTTTATTGTTCAATTCACGACTGCGTTTGTTTCCAAGAAAGCTAAAGTCCAGGTGGTCAGGATCTTTTATCATCAAGACAATCTTCCCACATGGAGCTGTGGAAATAACAAGAGAAGATGGCACCAATGCGTTCAAAGTAAATGGCCAAAGAGTAAAGCCTTACTTTGAAGATGGACTAGAATGCCAAAATTCATTTCTCGCACTACGCGAAGCCAATTGAGGCCCGCGTCAAAGTATCCCTACGTTTGCATCACCAAATATTTCAGGGACGCTTCCTTTATCTTTATCATTTTGCATTCTATATTTTACGATGCGTTTGAGTTTGTTGATTTATTTGTTTGGTTTTTTTAAGATTGTTCTTTGTTTTTGCTTTTATAAAAGTTGGAAACTTGCTTGTTTTTCTTTAAAAGATTGTGTATAATCGAGTTAGGAACAACGGACGCGTTAGACGCAAGTCTAACACATGGCTCAGTTGAAGGGACGTGTCTCAAGAACACAAAAGCACTCGTATTTAGATAACCGAGACGTCCCTTCAGCTTTGCATTTATTACAGACGTCAAGCGCCACCTGACGTCAGCCACGAATTCTTTTAGCCTATAAAAAGGGCCCAACGATTTGAAGTCTCCTTCTTCTTCTTCATTTTCACTCTCGAGCTCTCTGAAACAAAAGAAAAAGAAAAAAACCTCTTCGTCTCCCTCGCTTCCGATTCGCTCGATCTTCTCTAGCCACAATGTTGTCTGCCTCAGATAGCCAGAACCAGACAGTGAGCTTTGGGAACGACTCTCCGGTAAGCTCTTTTCCCTCCTCCTCTGTTTTGATTTCTCCTCCCCTAAGCCCTAGAAAAACCACCAAAACCCTCGCCCAAACCAAACCCACACACGACGGAGCTACCTCTTCCTAGCGGCCATCCATTTCGAAACCTTCCACAGCCCCCACGAAACTCCCTTCCGAAGCCTCCAAAGCCATCGTTACCCCTTCGGTCAAGTTCCCTCAACCTAAACCTAAAACCCCTCAACCAAAACCCAAAACTACCCCTAAGCCAAGGGCCAAGACACCTGCAAAACCAAGGATGCGTCCGTCATCTACGGTCGCTTCCAAACCCTACACCAAGCCTGCCCCACCACCAATCATCTCTAACATCACTATGATGGGTGCAACGCATAATCCACTCCCAGCCTATGCCCATAACGCACCATCACCAGCTGTGCGTCCACCACCTCCACTTTCTATCGAGCCCTTGGCCACCATTTATCCCATGGAATCAGATGGTCGTGCCAACCACCTCATTCACCTATCTTCATATCTTCCCCTGGGACGCCTCATACCCTAGTGGGCACCCCTCCATTTACTCCATCCATACCACCCTCTGACAGTCCTACGTCAGAGCGTAATCTTGAAGAGGTGGCAGAACTGACTCGACTGGACGAGCAAGAGGTTTTTGGTGCGATCTTGGCATCCCTCAATCAAAGCCAAGAGGAAGTGTAGGTGATGCGTTCAGACCCACCTAATGCATCACTTGAGTTAGACGAAGCGGAGCGATATGCTATGATGCTTGAAGAGGAACTAGAAGAAGAAGAAAGGGAAGAAGAAAATAGAGAAGGGAGAATTGGCCCTGACGCGTCTCAACCACGCCCATCCAATGCGAATGAAGGGCCCTTAAAATAAAAAAGAATAACAAAGAAAAGAAGATTGATATTGGAGGAAGAAGAAGAGCAATCTGCATCCGAACGTGAGGGTGCAACGCATGAAAAAAGTTCAAGGCATGACGCACAACGCAGGAATTGGAAACACAAGACAAGGGCGAAGGAAGACAGATCTCCAAAGGGAATTGGAGAATGAACTAAGAGAGCTGGCAAGGGAAGCAAAAGAGCATGTGGCAGGATAACACAAGGTAATCGATGAGTTACCTAAATAGACTTCGAAAAGAAAGCGTCAATTTAGTGACATACTCGTAGAAAAGGGCTTCTTCCCCGAACACCACCCACTGCCAATTTACATAACTTAGACAATAAACGCATTGGGGTGGAATCAGTTCTGTGTTGGGCACACCCGTATTTGGCCCAACCTCGTTCGCATGTTCTACAACAGTGAGTTTGACATGGAGAAGAGCGCAGCTTTTGTTGATGGGGTGTTAGTGCGCTTCTCAGCTGACAAGATAAATAAAGTGTTCAACATTGACAGTAATCCGAACGCGGAAGGAAATCGCATCTTGGAACAGCCAATGCCAAGTCAATTAGAAGATGCGTTAAAGATGGTAGCCAAACCTGGAAGCAAATGGTAAACATCAAGAAATGGGGCAAAAATGTTAGCTTCCAGGAATTTAACTCCAAACGCGAATCTGTGTTATTACTTGATTAAACGGAGCATCATGCCTACAATGCATGATGAGACAGTATCAAAAGAATGCATCCTGGCTACTTATTGTATCATGTAGTGCATCCCTCTAGACATTGGAAGAATTATAAGGGATCAGATCAAAGCCATCAAGACTAAGCCACAAGGGCAACTCTACTTTCCATGTCTGATCTGTGCACTATGCGAACGCGGGGGTATCCCTCTGAGGGATGATCATGAAGATATCGATGGCTTGATAGACATAAAGTTAGTAAGGTGTCTACTTCGCAGTTCGCCGCATCAGCCTGCCTTACCTGCCAAGGAAGTGGCACCTAAGCCTCGATCATCCAAATGCGCCCCCAAAAGAAGATGCGTCCAGATTGTTGAACATAGCGATGAAGCTTCAGAGCACGAAGAACATGAAGCTGAGCCTGAACTTCTAGCTGAAGAAGTGCAACCACCCCTCAATCTCACTTTTCATGACTCACCATTGGCCCCACCAGAAGGGAGTCTTGATCAAATTCACCAAGAACCAACTCATATAGATCAGAACATCCCTTATTCCCTTCCTTCGCCCCAACTAAGTCCAATTCCCAATTTTTTGCCTCCTCTAATAATTTTTGAGCCAACTGAGCTAGGGTCAAGCAACGCAGCAAATTTTGATGACCCAGTTGGAAGAAGTGAAGAACTAACACCATCTCAATGCAATGCAGACTTAGAAGAGTTGAAAAATTTTATCAGTGATCAGCTCAAACCACTGGCCGCGTTTATCGAAGGTCTTCAGCAACAGAATCGGGTTCTAAGAGATTATCTAAGGCAGCAAACAAGACGAATGCAAGACCAATTTGTTTACACAATGCAATACATCAATCAGGTCTTGGTTGAAATGTTTGCTCTGCCTCCACTGCCTGCTCATCTTAGAAACCCCTTGTACTTCATGGATGAAGACCCTGAGGAAGAACGCAACGACGATGCGCCAGCACAATAGAGTTTTGGGGTGTTGGGTTAGTATATTGATTTAATTGTTCTTTTGTATTTGTTTGACTTGTTTGTATACTTCATGTGGGTTTATGAAAATGAATGAGAAATTCCTTATCATTTTGTTCCTTGCGTTTGACTTTGGCATACCTGATTTTTGTTCTTTAGATATTTTCTAAGTCTTGTGCTTGGTCTAACCTCAATGATATCAACTATATGAAATCTATAAGCATAGAGTAGGCGTTAAGAAAATCAACAAGGCTTGAACTTCTCTAAAAAGATTAAGTTTACCTTCTAACGCGTGCAAGCTTTAAGTCTTAAACTCCTTTCAGACTCTCAAAGCCTTTTGAAATTTTGTCTCTTTTAGCAATGAGGATTTAGCTCGTCTCCAAATTTAGGATGAGTATAGCTCATCTCCAAATTTGGAGATGAGGGAAATCCGAGTTAAGATGCATCAAACGAATACATCATAAAGAAAAGGGAACGAAATAAAAAGAATGTTAAACGCAACTCCTCTGTCATCACTTCAAAAGAAAAAAAAAAAACCTTAAAATGGCATGAGTTTAGTTGGAACAGGCACTTAGCCGTAGTTGGATGCTCGCATGACACCTGTGGGGGCAAGCCAAAACGAATTTAAGTCTCTTAGACCAATGCGTCCCAAAGAACTCCTATATCTAGTCTGAAGAAATTATATCTTGAAACACACGAATATTAGATATGAGTTTAGTTGTGAAGGGTTCTCACCCGTAGTTGGATGCTCGCATGACACCCATGGGGGCAAGCCAAAACGAGAGTGGGATACCTGGAACAACGCATGGGTAAGTAAGTTCATAATTTTTTTTCTTTTTATCCGACATTTATTTTAAAAAGAGCATCTAACGCATTGTTGGTTTAGAAAAAAATGGGAATGTTTTGAGAAATGAAAGGAGTTGTGATAAAAGGCCTGCTGCACCTGAAACTAAACTTTAGTCCTTTTAAGAAAAGAGTCAATCTGAGTTATATTTTCCAAACTCTTATCTCAAGCTTATGACTGAATATGATGAGAGGCAAACTCTGCACACTTAAGACAAAGGAGATAACAAAGAACTATTTTGGAATGCTTGAGGACAAGCATTGTTCAAATTTGGGGGTGGTGATAACTTGTAGAAATACAAGTTATTTTTGCTCTTAAGTTGGAACAACTAAGGTTTTTAATGATAAATTCTCCTCATTTTTAGAAGAAACGCATGGATTTATTCAAACATTAGCAAACACATATAAAAGAAGTTTTATTACTAAATATCGCGGCACTAACGCATTGTAATGCAGGATTTCAACGTAAGGATTAACGCTAACACATTAGACAAGTGCCGCAGGAAAAGCTCTAATGCAAGGGCCATGCGTCGGAGGGAGTTCAATGCAAAGAAGATTCATTGCTCTAGGCTGATTGTGTCACATCACCACTTGCAAATATGGGCACCTGCAGCAGGCGGCGTCTAAAAAGCTTCCAAGAGTTAGGCGGCTAACCAGGGCATGGACTTTAATGTTGACCAGGGCATGGACTTTAATGCTGCACATTCACCAAGTGGATGTGACCAACGCCTATAAATAGATGAAGTCCCTCTAGAGTTAAGAAGTTCGGAAATTATCAAGATCCTTACTTTCTGTATATTCATAGTCTTAGTTCTGTAGAAGCTGTGCCGTGGTGTCGAGATGATCAAAAGGGTTGAGAACCACCACCACCGCTGGTCAGGGAGCAGAGGAAGCCACTCTTGAGAAAGACACTCCGTCCACTTCCTATACAAGTGATTGTACACAACGAGAGAAGGAGCTTCCATGATCTTGCTTACCATCAAAAGCATTTTTTTTTAATCTCCTATATGAATGATATCTTGGAAAATATTTTCTATGTCCCATGTATGCATTTTTTCCCTATGTTGTAGTCTTATTGAAGAAGTTTCCTCCTCACACATTGGAAAAGCGCTATACTCTTTGATACAATAACCACATAGATTATATGTAGGAAAATCATTGATAGTCCACAGTAAGACAACCCACAAAGTGAAATATTCTTTTTTGTATGCATTAAAACACTGGACCCCTTCTTCTCACAAAAGATTCAAGTCGTCAATCAAAGGTACTAGATAGATATTTATGTCATATCCTGGCCGTTTTTGTTGGGTTTTATGCCATAAACCTCATAGATAGTAAATGTTATTAATTGACCGTCATCAGTAAAGAGTTATAGATGAATGTTATTATTTGTATTGTTGTATATTTTGTCTTAATAACCCTAAATAAAATAAACTAACATCCAAGGCTGTCTTATGAGTCTTGAACTGTATGTGGAGACATATAGGGATCAATGTTCAAGACACAACCTAAAGGGGTTATAGTATAGGGATAAGATTGGATACCTTATCTTGGTAACACTATGGATACGACCAACTTTGTATTTGATACAAACGTAATGATTCAAGACGTTCGTGTGGGCAACATGTGAGTGAGGGTATCCTATTCAATGAGTTTGAATAAGATTGGACCGCAAAATAATGACCACTATGTGTAACACCGTTGACTAGTTAGGTTCCTATTTCAATAGGATGACCTAGGCGACTTAGTCTTAATCCTGAGCATATTCTGAACTATTGTTCACGAGGGATTTTCCTTTACTTTGCATGGGTGAGGGTGGCCAGTTCGCCGACCCAATATGCCTACCATTTTGGGGACAAGACCAAGTGGAGAGCTAAGAACATAATAATACAATATGGAGTTCACTCCTTCCTGCCTTGAGGGTAAGTAGATGAGTGTTCCCTTAAGTGGTGTCTCATGGACTTGAACAAAGGACCCTACCCTTTCATTAGCCCGAGAGGGTTTCTGTTTATTGGTTGGACTATAAACATGTTGTTCATTAGAGGAGCACTGGTACTTAAGGAGTCAGAGGTAACCCAAGGTTAAAACGGTAATTTGACCCAATTGGAGTTATGAACACTCGTAAAGAACTAACTTGCTGGTATTGATCTATATCTGTGGACATAGAAATATATATGTAGTGAGAAAAGTGCAGTTGTGGGTCTTTAGTGTAGTATACCCACAGTTAACGAATATTGATTAATTTGGTTAATGAGTCTAGCCAATTAATCTCATATCATTGGAGCTTATGATCTACAGGTCCACCAGGTCCCCTCATTAGCTCACTAAAGGATACCTAAGAGGGATAATTTGAACTGTTCAAGTTAATTTGAGAAAACTGTATATTATTGTGATTCATATATATAATTAATTATGAATATGATCTATAATTAAATTGGAAAGTAATATTTGAATAAGATTCAAATTAATTACATACATGTGCATAAACTAGAAATATCAAACTTCAACACAAATTTAATTAAGTCAAATGGCAAGAACTAAAATCCAAAAACAAAGGTTTAAAATAAAATGAAAATAATTACTTCACCCCAACTGTTTAGTTCCTAAAGTGGCAACTCCGATGTGGACGCCTATTATTTGACTATGATTGTCTCAAAACTGGTGGTGAACGACGATTAGTATTGACAGAGGACGACTAGTGAGTATCGATGGAGAATGACGAGTGAAACAAAGAAATGTCGAAAAACGTTTACAGGGTTGAATGATTCGACTCGCCAGAAAACGTCCGATATGGAAATAGGGAAATAAAGAAACGCTGAGGATGTGCGACGAGGGTAGGGAAACATTCGATATGGATATTTAAATAGGGAAACGAAGAAACGTCGAGGCTGACTATTTGGCTTCTCGGTTCAACTAGCCGACGAGGGTACGAGAAAAGTTTATTTTGAATTCTTGGAAATAATGTTAAGTTAGGGTTTTAATATATTTTTATTAAAAAATTAATTATCAATTATATTTAATGAAAATTAATATGTCACATCCCCTCCCAGATTACCTATTTAACCTAAAAGAAGTTGTGAAGGCAATATATGCCAACCCTCTTATGACATCTACTACTAACTGAACCTGTGAACCTCACATCTTCTGAGTCTGTATTACTGTGGCTTAACTTTGTGTACCTGCTCATCAGTAATTCTATCAAAGAACACAACTTAACTCATCATCACAATACTCTAATTACAACATCGTCATTCAGGTGATAGCTTACTACAGGCCAAACATTGACTCTAATTCTGAAGAGCCTAACTAATTATCGACCATTTTCAGATTAACACCTAACTAACAAACTCTTTTACAATGGTGACAGACTGAATCTTCTTTGTCAAGCAACCCACAATCCTGGAATTCTGAAACTCTCCTTCTACTTGGGGGGAAAAAACAATGGAAAGTGTGAGCTGGGAAACTTAGTGAGTTTTAGAAACAAAGGCTTTTACTGTGGAAATCAAATCTTCCAATCAACACTCTAAATCATTAGCATGTTCTTCCAGCTTAAACTTAGAAAACTCTGAAACGTATAACAAATAAAAACATTGCACTCTCAAATAATCTAGTGAAAACTAGAGTTTACTTAAATTATAGACTTTCAGACTTAGAGCATAAGATGCTAAACTGGAAGATTCATAACGCAAATATCAACTGAAAACATCCTTATAGTTTCAGGGTTTAAAATAGGAATTTCACTAAGCTCATCAAATAATAAAATATCAACTTATAATGATAATAACTCTGAAAACCTTACAAGCATCTTATGAAACCATCATATAAAATCTTTATATCCTTTTAAACCTTAGTTGGGTGAAGCCCCTTTTGCTCAACATCCCTACTGTCGAAAACCTTAACTGAGATGGAATTCTACATTAACAACAACATCGATAATAATCTTACATGCATGTAGAGATTTCCCCTAGTTACCTTCATCTTCTTCAACATTAGGGTGGAATCAACCTTATATGCCTTCGTCTCCTTCGGTAACCTTCATAACCTTCAGTATCAGGTTTTATAGCCAGGGTATTAAAACATATTTCTCCTATTCAAACTTTACATAGCAAATTAGCATTCCTTATAAAACAAAGCATTTTAAATGGTTATCATCATAAAATTCATTATCATTAGGAATGTTTATGCCTTTCTAATCATATTTAAACATCGCATAACTCATGGTTCATAAACTTTCCTTTGAAATCATTCATGCATTTAAATGCATTTGAAAGCATATGAGCTTTTTAGCTCAACTAAGAAATATCTGTACATAAACATACTTTAAAGATATTGAAGTATAAAGCTCATGAAAGACTAACTCATTGTTTAGTATGCTTTGAGAACATCAAACTCATATAACTTCAAACCTTGCATTCAAATCTAACCTTTAGGAAAACTTCAACATGTTTTGAGTACTAACTCATCTAAAGCATGCTTTTAAGTTCATCTATCAAACATACTGGACTTAGTTATTTCAAACATGCTAAAACTTGAAAACTAGTACAAGCATATACTTTGAAATACTTTACGAGTTAGAAGCCACTTACACATAGTTAGTTCCCTTCCTCGCCTTTTAAGCTTTGAGTATTCCTTAGGAAAACACATAATCCTTTAGTCTGTAGCATAATTGGCCACATGGTCCCTTCTTGGACGCATGGTCTCTTCTTGGATGCATGGTCCATTCTTGGATGAATGGTCCCTCTTTGGGCGCATGGTCCTTCCTGTTTTCCTCTAAATTTGAGCCTCTAATTCCTTATCTAAAGCTCAGAATGCTCCAAATACCCCAGCCTGCTCTAGATCAAATTCTGACCTTCATCGAGTTCCCTTCACTTTTAGGCGTCCTTCAAGCCAAATCTTCTCATGGCAACGCAGGGTTATATTCTACACTCAAAGAGCTTCAACTTAGTTGAAAATATCCTTTTTCGCACAAGCCAAATGCTCACACCGCTTGCTTCTTTCAACCCTTAGTCAGCTCCTTGATTCTTTATCACCTTAAATTTGCAGCACTTAATTTTTTTTTGAAACGACCATAATTCATCAAACATCACGGACTGCCTGATTGAACTTTGAATTTGCACTACCTTGAATCTTCTTCGATTTTCCACATCAATTCGTGGGAGTTTTCTTTCAGCAGCCTCATATTTTCTTCCTCACTCATTTAACTTTTAGATGGCTTTAAGATCACCTCTTTTGGTTGAGTATAAAGGGCCAAACCAATTTCCTCTCAACAACCTATATATATATAGAAAACTTTGCATGAATTCCAACTTCCTTAAATTTGCTAAGTAACCTCTCTAGCTGTTAACTTCCTCTTATTTGGCTAACTTTTATCATGCCATCTCATGCTTCAGCCATATTATGTGTCTTTCACCGCCCAAAACTTCACTTCCAATGCACAGGAGCTTGCTTCAATGCATGGATGTTCCTTTGCTCCCAATGCATCACTAGGTTTCAAGCTTCTCAACGCTTGACGTGTCTCCAAGCCCATATAACCTCTATTGCAAGCCAACTAATGCATGGTTTGCCTTTTCTCAACCGAAATCCTTTAAAGTGAGGTTCCTTCACCTCATGACATAGCTTATTTCCTTAGCCATTCCTTTCTTCCAACGCATGGTTGTCTTCAACGCATAGTTGTTGCATACTTCTCAGTGCATGGGGCTTGTTTGAGGTGTCTTGCATGTTCTACTTGGCCCTACTTCTTAGGTATCCTTTACTTAATGCATGGTGCATCTATTTTACCTTTCTTAGGGCTTCTTTGGACGCATGGTAGCCCTTACCATGCATTCAACTTCCCTCTTTTTCCTCATTCTTTAGTTTTTAAACTCTTCCTCTGAGCATAGTTTCTCTACTTGAGTTCAAAGAATAGTTCTTGTGTTTCTCATTGTGCTATGCATCCAAGTAGGCTATTTTCCTTAGGGTATACGTCCATTTTGCCTTCCTTGGGGTTCCTTGGTGTAACTCCTTCCCAAATGGTTGTCTCGTGCTTGCCTATGCTCTAAAGATAGCCTTCTCCATGCCTGAACTCCTTGATCCCCACCTATGTCTTGAGCACCCTCTTGACTATGCCTTCAACACATAGTTGGCTTTTCCTTACCTTTACTTAGCCTGGCCAACAACTTCTTGTCTTTCCCTTTTTCATTACTACATATGGCCTACTAAACTAGCTTAAGGTGTGATGCACTCTCCTCCCATTGGACTAACCTACGTTCATAACCTGTATAGAAACTTTGATATGCATAGACAGCTTTTAACCATCAACATTTACATAAACAGAACCATCAGAGTATTCAAATTCATAACCACAGGGTTTCACAACATTTAACATACAACTAACATATATGTACAAAGCTAGATGTAGTTGGTCCCAAAACATAGTTACTAGTCCCTGAAAACCCTCCCCTAACATGTGTACAGTATATACAGATATCCACCTTGAAGGAAATCGAACATGAGGATTTCCATGAGCAGCAGAAAAGATCATTCGAAAATTACAATCATGTATGAACTTAACAAATTACAGTCGTACCAGAAACATACGGTTGTACAATCAATATAGAAATTACAGCATGATACAACAAGAAATCAAGGAGAAATCTCTACGCACGTTTGGAGACTCATCTCCACACTCCTTAATCACGAACGCTCAAATACAGCAACCTCGAATGCTCGAACAACACGATTGCAACATAGCACGAACACCGCACACTCGACCTCTACAGAACGACCTCTACAGAACCTCGATGGCGTCAAGTTGAGTATGACACCACCAAAAAGGCTACCTTGGTATTCTCGATGTGAGAATCCAGAGGGTGGGTTCTGTGTGGACTTGGATTGAGGAAGAAGAAGGAAGAATCAACAATCGTGTAAATGATTGAGCAAGTGGGAGATGGCTGAAACCTATCGTATAGGTCGATGCCCAATTGTTTGGCAAAAGCTAAGCGATCGTCTAGAAAAAGCTAAGTGATTGTTTAGCTCATCGCTTAGTTCCGTGTCGGTCGCTTACAAAACACTACACAATCGTCTAACTCGCTCAAGTTGTCGTTTAGCAAATCATATTTACTTGACAACTTCCATGAGATTCTTTTTCCGAGGGAAAAAAAAATCTCAAAATCAATTTTGTCAAAAACTTACTAAAATTAGAAAAACAATTTTTCTTTTATCTCACGGTTACCATGAACCACCAATAACCTCCCACTCAATTGGTTATTAGAGAAAAAGAATTAATTATCCAATAATTAATATTATTATAAATATAAATGATAACCAACTTATCATACTATATTTATAACCTATAGTTTTAATATTTCATCTCATGAAACATATAAACCATAGTTCTTTTTTCTATTCCATGGTACTTATTGTAAATCTCATTTACATCAATCCTCCACTAGATGTATCTCATACATCAAACCGATCATATCATATATAATCAAATTACCTCTTGTCAATTTGAACATTTCAAATCAACACTAAGAACTGGTCCTCAACTGAATCCATTGAGCTACCAAGGGGACCTTATGGACCTGTAGCTCGAAGCTCCAACGATACGTGAATAACTGACTAAACTCTTTAGTCACGGGATCCACCATCTGTTAACTACCAGGCACTCCATTAAAGACCGACAGCTGAACTGTCCTTACCATAGATATATTATGTGTCCATCTTAACCAATCAGAAGTGTGACAACCCTTTACAGATCGCTCGTAAGTACAGCTGGGCCAATAACCGTTTTGCCTCTATAGTTACATCTAACTCCTTAAATACCACTGATCTCTCTAATGAACATAAGTCATAGTCCTATTATGACTGAGTCTTCTATTCCAAAGATAAGTTGTGGCCACTATGTTCAAGCCCTGGAATTAGCCCTTAAGAGAGCAATCTCTCTACTTATCCCTGCTTTGGGAAATGAGTGAATTCCATCTTGTGGATTGAGTTCTCAGCTCCCAGATCAGACAAGTCCCTAAAAAGGTAGGCATGTTGAGTTGGAAATTTGGCCACTCTCACCCATACTAATCGAAGGATCACCCTCAAAGGCAGGAGTTCCTAAAACACTCAGGATTAAGGTCATATCACCTATGGTCGTTTAGGTGAGATGTAAGTCTCTAGTATCAACGAAGTTATATACAGAGTCTAGTCATCTCGTGGTCCGAATTTTATACAAACTCTTTGTATAGGACACCCCCGCTCGCATGTCTCCACATGAATGGCCAGGATCTACCATCTGTAGTAGTTGCAAACCTCTACAAAGTGGGTCGTATCTGTAGTGTCACCAGGATCAGGTATCCCACATTAATCCTTATACTACAAATCTATTTAGGTTATCACTTAAGGCATGATCCACTTGTATATCACAGATACATGCTTAAGTTTACATAAGATAACCAAGAAGCTTTGTTTGTTAGATATGAGTAAATGCCAGAATGAAATAACACTTATTTTATGCATCAAACAATGTGTATCATTACAAACAATGAGACTCCGGGAGAATTAGGACACCAATTGTAAACCCCGAACTCTAGGTTCCTAGATAAGCATGTTTAGCCAAATGAATGTTATATTATATATTTTTGCTCTTATTTTTATTAAAGTAGTAATTCATGGTTATTTATAAGAAATATAATGGAAGGGAAGGAAAAACATATTAGGTGGGGGTAACGTGGCGGTTAATCCTTGAACTTGGGAGGCGGTGGGAAGTGTTTTTGGAAGAAGAACTTCAAAAGCTTGGTTTCGGCAGTTGACATGAAAATTTTAGTGAATTCAGTGCCATTCGAAAGCTAAGAGAATCTAGGTTGTGAAATTGTCTTGCTGGAGGAAGATTTCAGGAGGAGAAGAACAAGGACAGAAGAAAACCAAGAGAAGGCAGAATCTCGGGTTTAAGCAGGGCCGAGGTGAAGTTTGGAAGTTCCAAGCCAAACTATAAGAAATTATAGGCTGCAATTTTAAGGTAAGGAAGTTAACTCAAATTTAAACAAGTTAGAAGGAAGTTTCTTGAAAAGAGCGCTGGATTTTGAGTTATGAATTTTTGAAGTTATAATAGGGAATTGGTGCATAAGCAGACAGAACAAGCAAGTAGTTCATTGTGGAGAATTATAGCGAGATGTGGGCATGAGGATCTCGCTTATAAAGGAAATCTCGCTGTTTTTGTAAGGAGGATCTCGCTCTAGGGGGATATCTCGGTAGGAATTGGGCTTAGTATCACTGGTAAGGTGAGTATTGCTAAGATGAAAATTTGACAGGAAAAGCTTGATCTCGCTCTAGAGGATCTCGCTGGTATCGCTCTAGAGGATCTTGCTGGTATCGCTCTAGAGGATCTCACTGGTATCTCTCTAGAGGATCTCGCTAACATCGCTCAGGGGGATCTCACCAGTAAAGCTGTCTGTGTTGATGAAGTTCTTTTAATAAATGAATTAATTGAGATATTTTACTAAGAATTCTAAGTAGTTTAATCAGGAATTATATATTTTCAGGCCAAGAAGAGCTAGGGGAAGCGTACAAACCATTAAGAGCCTGACGAGCGGTGAGTGACTAAGTAAACTTAAGGTTTCCAGTACTCATGCATATATGATCAAGTAAAGCACAATGACATTAATGATGAAATTATACTTCCTCAAGTAACAAATGGTGGGAGAATAACTTAATGCATGTTTTCGGCTAATACAGGCCAAGGTATGTCGTGTAACCATTACAAAAGCTATGTTTCTGATGTTGATATATGCTTCCTAGAGGAAGGCTATGGGAGAATGAGTTCTTGTGTAAATGAGTGGCAATGGAACAGTTCTTGTGTAAATACTAGGCAATGGAACTTAATTTGATGTTACAAAATACACATTTGATACCAAAGGACATTTGAGAAGGTATCTAACCAATTTGGTACCGAAGAACATTTGAAAAGGTACCTGGCCAATTTGATATCGAAGGACATTTGAGAAGGTATTTGGCCAATTTGATATCGAAGGACGTTTGAGAAGGTATCTTAATAGCTCGATACTGAAGGAAAAATTTGAGAAGGTATCTGAGCAGAAGTACCTAAGATATAATGGTACTTAGTATGGCCACATGCACGTAGGTAGTTATGAATGAGAGACCGAAGTATGTGTCTCTTGGCTGGTGATAAACGTTTGGGAGCTAGAGCGTTTAGGCTCGTTCTCAACTAGGGAATAATAATGTTTAATGATGTCTGAGAATGGCTTAAAGCTACATTTAGAGACAATTTCTTGAGTTTACTCGTTTGTATATTTACATGTTTATAATATTACTATGCTTGTTGCTTTACGATTCTATAGTCACTCACTGGGCTTTTAGCTCACCAAGTTTCCGTGTTCTCATTTTTCAGGTAGCGGTCAGATTCCTCAGGGTTGATCCTGTTGCTGCTTGCTACCTAAAGACTTGGCTTAATAAAAGGACTTAGGTTGATGATCTGACATGTTTTGTGAGGGACTAGGGCTCTGTTAGAAATGTTTGGTCCATTCGTGAATGTTTCTCCCCTTAGATGTTATATCATAGTTGTATGCATGTGTTTATATTATACTTTGTTGTTCTTTTAAGGAGGCATACCATATTCACACATTATTAATATTTAGCAGGTTGACATTTAGATTAGAGAGATTTGGTGGTGGATTCTGGCAGCGGGGCTAGCAACTACCGCTATCGTATCCTCTTCTAGATTAGGAGGGTAATCTGAAAGGGGGTGTGACACCAATCCCAACACACCTAGGTTTTTCTCTTCTCAGTTATGTCTTTGGGTGGTAGAGTAGTAGCAGAATCAACTTCTAGGAACATGTGACGATGGATTTCTTATTTGGTTTGCCTAGGACGCCCTCAGGATATGACGGAATCTGGGTGATTGTGGAAAATTTTACAAAGACAGCTAAGTTCCTACTAGTGAAAGTCACTTTCACTCTAGACTGATTGGCAAAGATGTATGTGGATAAGTGATAACGGGTAGAAATACACGTTATTATAGCTCAAATAAGTAAGAGAATGCGATGGTAAAAATTAGCAATATCATGTCCAAAAGAGCTAAATTGAGGAAATTGCGATTGCATGCGCCCATCACATAAAATCAGTTAATGTACTTATTTTGTGCAAGAAAAATGCGTTGGCACAAGTAAAATTATGATCTAAGGAACTAGGCGTCTGCACGCTTGAAAGATGGCAATCACAAAGTCATGCAATCATATGCGATCATGAGAAGTTACTCAGAAAGGTGGTCACATAAAGACTGTGAATCAAGGTGACAACATAATAAATCATGATGGGACAAAAAGCTGATGACGGTCGAATCCGAATTTAGTTGACAAGCCGTTAAAGCCACACTATAGCAAATACACTCAAATTTCGGTGACCATTAATCGGTGCATCAGAGCAGGAGATTTAATGACCACCCATCATTGCGATCATTAGAGAGAAAGGCTGCTTCACCTTCAGCCTATAAATACCGAAGGCCACCAGAGTAAAAGGGTTAACAAGTTGAATTATATACAAGTTAGAGAGTCGTTAGTCTGTTCACGTACATACTTAGATTTAGAAGATGGAGACGAGCTAGGAGACGAAGAAGCTGAGAGATAATTCCCGAATAGATCGAGAGACTACCGGAAAATGCTACAAAAGGGAGAGAGGGCCAACACTTGCGAGAGCAAGAATATTCATCTGGACAGAGTTGGAGTGAAAAAGACAATGTAAAAGGCCACGGGAAGCAAGACATTTCTTACCGGGCTTCTTATCTCTAAATTCATTGTTATTTTGTATTCAGCACTTTATTTATAGAAAATGGAAATCTCATTTTAATCTATGTTCGATCTCTCCACATTTTGCATGAGTAGCTAAATTTCTGAATGGGTTGAGAAGTACTTAGCTAGCATGACCTAAGATTTACATTTTATGCGATCATCTTTTCTTATGTATGCATCATTCACCCTTTAGAGATACTTGAGAGAGTAATCTAAAGATAGAATCTAGACTTGAGAGAGTCAGATTAGAATCTAGGCTTGAGAGAGTCAGATTAGAATCTAGGCTTGAGAGAGTCAGATTAGAACCGCATAAGCAAGAAATAGAAACTTAGACATAAGTTCTATCGCTATTTACACATCGCATGCACCCTAGAAATAGGATATAGTAAGCAATCACCTTGTTTTATGTGTGCATCATTCATCATCGCATAGACAAGAATAGAGGCTTAGACATAAGTCCTATTGACTTTTTCGTATACATCGCATGCGCCCTAGAAATAGGAGTTATAGAATTTGCATTAAGAGATGATGTGATGTTAATTGTGTGTAGCATGATCGCATAACTTGTGCATAATCTTAGGAAGTGTTAGCTAAACCCCTTCTCAATACGTTCATCGCACACTCATTCTAACTCTCGATTTCATCAACTCTACGTTCACACTCCATCGCATAGGAATTATTCTTAATCAAAACACCATCCAACTTATTTGTTGTCACCACCGCAAGAGAATCAAAGTAACTGTCACATATTTACTCAGTAGTTCCTGTGTTTGACCCTGGACTTACTAGGAAACCTAGCGAGGCTTACACTTGGGTCTTATTAGGAAAACTTGCATGTGCAACGCATAACACATCACCACAAACTTACACCATAATTGCATCACAATTCACAACGCATCAATAAGATAGCACCCCGACCAACCTTCACAAGTGCCTCCACCTCGGAGAAACATTAAGGAGAAGTTTCATGGGTTACATAATAAATGTCAGTAATTGATGACATTTTAAAATTGTCACCAATTATAAGAAATCTAAAAACTTCTACTTTTTCCCACCAAAAACGTGAATTTTCATATTTATGACACTTTTTCCTTTCCACCTATCAATTTAGTGTACAAATATGACATGGTAGGTCAAATTTCTTGCAGTGATTTGGAGATCCTTGAGAGACCTCTCATTCGGAATTTGATGTTGCAACATCGCAGACAAACAAGCTATGCATGTAGTTTACTTTAAACTCTTATCTATTATTTTTTTTATATGTTAATGATATTTTCATCATGACTATCGGTGGCTAATTATCAAGTGGAAGGCTTGATGATATTTTCTACGCTATAATAGTTCATTAGGGATAATAAAGACACTCTTAATCTATAGAGAAATAGTGGTAAACGCATTGAATTAGTATAGATTAACTCCAACTAGTTCGATGTTCTATACTGCATCGGAAGATGAGTGTAGTAGGTTTTCTCACTTAAAGAACACATTGCAATTTGAGTACATTCAAATTATTGCTATAACTGTGAATGTATAGAGAGTCTAATAGTTAAGTCTGCACATTTGTTAACTAATATATTTACAACCATTCTTCAAAAACCTTATCATTCTACCATTTTCACTTCAATTTATCTTTATTGTTTAATAAGTTGCAGCATTAACACTTCACCATCTAAAGATATTTGCAATCACCCTTTACACAACATTAAAAGAAACTTTATGAATAGGTTTAGAATTTGTGATTCATATTGTGTCCTCGAGGAATCAACCTTGGAATACTCCAAGTACTACCCACTGTTACATTGATTTATACTTAAGCTAATATAAAAGGTGATATAACTTGTGCAATTTAAGCTTTACAAACCATCAATCAACCCCTAGTATGGTGATTTGTGTTGCATTCAAGCATAGTGGTCAAGTTATAATAGTAAAACGACTTGTAATATCGAGTATCATCCTATGGGATCAAATTAAAATTTATTGTTTAGCTATCTCAAAATTGTGTCAATTATAGCGAAGAAATCAAATCGAGTTTGAATTTGTGGTTCTGTAAAGCAATAAAAGTGTTTTAAAAATATTAGAATAAGAGTGTTCTAGGGTATTGAATCCATTAATTATTTCATTAGATCTACTTGATGGAAAGATCTTTTTGGTGTCACTCTCAAAAGACCGCCAATCAAAATAATATATATAATTCACCGAACAAACAACTTCAACTGACTAGTAGTAAAAGTGGCAAGTCCGAAGTCGAACCACGGGGAAGCACAGAAGATGAGTTCATCAAAGCACATTTTTAGTTAAAGTGGTAAAGGGGGGGAGGGTTGGTGTGGATTGGAATAATAAATGCATAAAAAGCAGTAAAAAACAATGAAATGTAAAGATCGAAGTGCAATCAATCGAGATGTCCTAGCTTGAGGAATGGATTCACCTAATGCCATTAAGATCATTAATCTGTAACATATGACTTAAACTACTTGCTTGTGCTTAGCCCAATTTAGTTAAAATCCTAACCAATGGTCTTAATTATCTAATAAACATGATTAACTATAATGTGAATTTATGCAATGATATGCACGCACAGTTCAAGTCCAATGATATGCAATAATGACCTGCCTTGACTCAATTCATGCAATACTACTTTTAGATATACGCTATTAATGAATGTTCTTGTAGTATGCTGTGCGTTGCCATAAGTTTCCTTACGTTGGAACCAAGTATAATTCCACCGCAAGTTTCTCGATGTGATCCGAGGTCGAACACAGGGACTGTTTAAGGTTATTGTGTTATGTTTATGATACATGCGACCAGGTTTTTCAATTTTATAAAAGAATGGTTTGTACAAGTATTAAAAATGCGTTAAAGTAAAGTAAAGCAGTAAAAATGCGATAATAAAATAAAGTGCAATAAACCTAAGCTAAGATGATACAAGATACAAGTCTCATGATAAGGGTTACTGAGGTCAAGGTTGGCTGTGAAGATTATACAAAGATCGTGTGATGTTGACAAGTCTTATGTGTGAAGCAGAAAAGCAAACATAACTAATATAAACATCGCAAGTTACTTAATTGAGTTAATGACATAAGTACAGTTCCGCTTTCCCTTGGCGTACACCTCTCGGTGATCGGTTGCGTTCCCACATGTCTGTGGTGAAATAGAGACGAACGTAACGAACGCAAGGTTGCTACCATCTTTGGAAGTACTACTCGCTTTAGTTAACGCATTCTTCTAACCTTCTCTCGATAGATCATAATGGCATCTTCACTTCTGCTCTCACAGGTGAAGATGCCGTCTAGCATGCCTTAGCTAAACGCATTTATCTCTTTAACATAGATTAAGTACTCGTTTAATTCATATTAACTACCAAGGGATTAAGAAGACTTTATGGAGAAAACGATAAACGGAGGAACGAAAATAGACAGAGAAGTGGTGATGAAAATGATCGAGACATTCAATATATCTATTCAGCGTCTGATACATGGTGTGTGAATGAAGAGATAAAGGAGATGAAATACAATGATGAAAAGAGATAGAAACAAATACAAACAAGCGCCAACGTCTTGGCACCGATTTGGATGGAGGTTTGCTTGCTGGTATGGATGGATCTTGCGGAAGGATGAGCTTCCTTCTCAGGCTTGCTCAATCGGTAGCAGGGATCTGAGTATAGAGCTTCGCGACGGGGATCTGGCAAAATAGTACTGAGACTCACCTCTCGGCCTTGTCTCTTCTTCTTCCAAGATTTCTTCCGTTTAGCACTCAGCCCAGCCTTTCTGTCAACAACCTAATATCAATTTGCCCCGTATCAAGTAGCATACTTTTCTCTGAATTCTATGGGGTATTTATAGGTGAAGATCTTTGACTCCGGCCTTATGGACCCCACTTTTGTTATGGAAATTCTGAAGATGGAGGGATATTTATTCCTTCTGTTATGTAATCAGACCGTCAAATCTGCACAAATGTTAGTCGTACACGTGTCACAATCCTCCGCTTTTGTGTTGCTCAGCTGCATCTTTCGATCAGGAGTTCATATTCGGTGTTGTTTTTACTACTGCATGCGGTTGAAAGTCAGCTTTGGATCGACTGTCGCATTGCGCCGTCATTGCGTTGATTGTCTCTTCATTGTGATTGGCGGCCGCAATGTGACAAAGATGCGTTAGTCAGTTCATCTTGAGCCTTGATCGCAAGCGGTGACTTGGTTTCCTGCAAAGCAGAGTAGAAATCTCCTTTTCATCCATCTTAATGATGTTAGTAGATGTAATTGTGATAATTCATAATTATTGTATTTCTAAGCTAATTTTCATATAATTGGCGCATATTTATTCTCTTTTGGCCGCAATATCTAGATAAGATAGCATAAATAACTTGTATTCCTACAAGTTATTATTAACCAACTGCAATAAGCTCTAGGGATGATGCTAAGATGAGTGTTTAACTTCCATCGTCTAATAAAACATTAAATATGGTTTCTCTCTAGGTTGATAAGACAAACTACTATTGACAATAAATTGCAAGCCTAACTAACCTATTGCTTCCTTTGAGATTAACCTATAATTAAATGTCACATACTTTAAGTAATCAAATCGCATAATGAATTATTGGTCATCATTCAATAATAGAATCATGCCATTCATAAATGCAAAACTCAGATTGAAACCCATAAACAAAATCAAATACATCATAAAGTAAGAATCTCTCAAAATAACATTGAGTTCCTCCAAATCCCTAAGCTAAGTAACCAAAATCTTACCTTTCCGTGGAGGATGAGAAGCTACAACCTGGCATCAACTCGATTAATTACAAAATGAATATGAAGGAACTCTAAATAGAGAACCAGTGAGCGAAAGTGGATCGTTCCAAAGTCCATTGAGAAAGAATACAAACATTTATAGTCAAGAAAAATTATGCATAACGAGTAAATTACAACATGTTTCTTAATGAAATACAAGGGATCCAGTATAATACCTTTGAAGAACTCCTTCTTCACGTATTTCCCTCGTAGTTTGTTGGAAATGTCCTAGAATTCGTAGTTTGAACGAGTAAACTTTTGTTGGAAATGTCCTAGAATTCGTAGTTTGTGTTAAACATTCTATTTATCAGTAATAATGACTTGTTGATTTTGCATCTTATTATGGAAATCCAATAAACGCATCACTGGATATAGTCTGAATGTTGTAACTTTATGTAGTGACATAACAGGATCAAGTTGACAGTATATAGCCTAAATGGTTTAATAAGTATATGGATGAAATTGGGTATCTCATCCAAGTAACACTATTGGATGGGGCCCACTTTATAGTTGTTACAAGAAGTTGTAAGGTGCTACAAACGATGTGATCCACAAATCATTCAAGTTGAGACATGTGAGTGGGGGCATCCTATGCAATGAGTTTGCATATAGACTGGATCATGAAAATAGTCACTTTTTTTTATAACGACCGTTTACTGTTGAAACTGACTATTTCTTTTATTATGTAACCTAGGTTAACTTTATCTTAATCCTGAGCTAGCTATGAACTCTTATTTGTTCAGGATTATCCTTTGATCTGCAGACAGTGAGAGTAGTCCAACAACATTGCTCAATAAGCTTTCCATTTTGGGGATAAGACTGAATAAATAGCTGGAGACATAACCTTGCAAGATGAACTTCACTCTTACCCTATTTAGGGTTAGTAGATAGGTTGTTCTCTTAAGTACTGATTCTAGATCTTGAACAATTGAGGCCTCACCTTCTCATGATAGAGAAAGGATTTGATTCATAGAGATTATGAGTCAGAATTTTTCATTAGAGGGTCAGTAGGAACTTAAGGAACAAGATATATTCACAAGGGTAAAATGGTATTTTTCACCTAGTTGTTATTACGAACAACCTATGAAGGATCAACTTACTGATTATGGTTATTGGGTGAACATAATATATCTATAGTGGGGGGGAGTTTAACTATGGACTACAGTGGAGTGTCCCATTAGTTAACGAATGGGGGTTAGTTCGGACTAATGAGTTTCCCCTATTAATCTCGAATCGTTGGAGCCCATGATCTGTAGATCCACGAGGTCTGTAGGTCCACGAGGTCCTCCTACTAGCTCGTAAATGGTTAAGCTTTAGAGTAGCTTGAGAAATTAATTTGAAACGTTCAAATTAAACGGAATAGGAGAATATATATATTTAAATATGATTTAAATATATGAAGATGATTATTGTGCAAAAAATCATTTAATATTTGATATTAAATTAATTATTATTTTAAATTAATTTATGAAATTAATTTTAGAAAATAATTTTCAGTTTTATTAAATCAAAATGGTTTTGAAATCAAAAGGAAATTGAAAATCGGTTTTGCATGTTTCAAAATGCAAAATGTTGTTTTTCCATTATCATCATCTTTATGCTCACACAAAGCCCATCTCCTACTCTTCATTAATACTCCAAGCATGAGCTGCAAGCCATGCAATTCACTTCTTTGCATGTTCATTTGCAATAAATTAAGAAGTTTAGAATGATTTGAAGTAAGCTAATATAGAAATTTTGAGAGAAAATCTCTATGAGAAGAAAGAGTTCTTCCAATTAGGTTGCTGTGAGTTCTTCAATATTCTTCGCCGATTCAAGTTGTTCTTGAGTCTCACAACTCTGTCCAAAGCTCCAAGAAGATAGTGGAGAAGACCTTGAGGTGGTTCATGATGATCTTTGGTGAAGACTGCTGCTGTACAATCAAGTTCTTGGAGAGTTCTTCAAGGTATGATCTTAAAACCCTCTTTTTAGAAGAGCATGCTTTAGTTTCAGCCAAAATTAGTGAATTTGAATGCTTATGGATCCTTGATACTTCCGCTGCAAACTCTTGCAGTTAGATGGAAATTCAAAAAAGCTATCTTGACATCCATTTGCCATATCTCATAGTCATAATATGTGGCAATGGCAAGAAGTATTCTTATTGATTTGATCATGGCAACAGGAGAAAAAATTTCTTCATAATCAACTCCTTCTCTTTGGTAAAACTCTTTGCCACGAGTCTGGCTTTATAAGTCTGTACCTTGCCAGTTTGGTCTCGCTTTCTCTTATAGATCCATTTACAACCTATAAGTGTAACACCGTCTGGTTGATCTACAAGTTCCTAAACTGAGTTGAAGTACATAGACTCCATTTCATCGTCCATGGATTTTATCCATTGTTCCCTGTCGACATCTTCCATTTCCTTCTTAAAAGTTAATGGATCCTCTAAACCATCATCTTGTATGATGTTTTGAATTTCTGTTAAACCCATGTAGTGTACAGGTTGTTGAATAATCCTCCCACTACAACAAGGCATTCCCAACTCTTGGGATGGACGTGACAGAACAACAACTATTGTTGATGGACCAACTTGATCAACAACTCTTGTTGATCTTTCTGTAGTATCTTTAAACAGTTCTTGCAATATTAGTTTACTGCGAGGTAGATGACTTTTAATATGATCCTCTTCCAAGAACGTTGCATTTGTACAAACACTTTATCTTCTTGGGGATCATAAAAGTATCCTCCTTTTGTTTCTATGGGGTATTCTACAAATAGGCATAATTTTAAACGTGTTTCCAATTTCTCAGGATTCTGTACCAACACGTGTGTTGGACAACCCCAGATACAGAAATAACGTAAACTCGATTTGCGTCCTTTCCACAATTCATATGGTGTTTTTGAAACACTTTTGGATGGAACAACGTTCAGAATATAAACTGCAATTTGTACTGCATACCCCTAAAAGAAATAAGGTAATTGAGCATAACTCATCATAGACCGAACCATGTCCAACAAGGTTTGATTCTCCTTTCTGCAACATAGTTTTGTTGTGGTGTTCCAAGTGTTGTGAGTTGGGATTGAATTCCATGATTTACTAGATAGTTCTGGAATTGCAAATCCGTATACTCACCACCTCGATCAGATCGAAGTGTTTCAATTCTTTTACTTAACTGATTTTCAGTCTCAGCCTTAAATTCTTTAAACATTTCAAGAGTTTCAGATTTGTGACTAATTAAGTAAATATAGCCATATCGAGAGTAATCGTCAATAAAACTGACGAAATACTGATAACCTCCTCGAGCTTTAACATTCATCAGACAACAAAGATCTGAATGTATAAGTTCAAGAGGTTCTTTGGCATGAAGACCTTTGTCAGAAAAAGATCTTTTTGTCATTTTTCTCTTAAGACATGTTTCACATGGAGGTAGGGAGCTGTCTTCAAACTGATTTAGGTGACCGTGTTTTACCAATCTCTAGATCATGTTGAGATTAATGTGACCAAGCCTGAGGTGCCAAAGATAGGCGTTAGGAGAAATTTACCACTTTTTATTTTGAGTCTCAGTCGTTTAAACATCTCTATTTTTAAAATGGCTTTTGCTTCAGTTGGTTATAATATGTTTAAGTTATGTTCAAGCTAGCAGAACAAATATGAACACTTCTTGAACAAACAAACACTTCATTACATTCAAAAGATACACTGTATATATTCTCTAAAAGACAGGATATGGATATCAGATTTCTTTTCATCTTGGTACAAAAAACACATTCTTGAGCAAGATAAAAGAATCTCCAAAAAACAACTTTACATCTCCCACTACTTCAGCTGAAATGACTTCACCTATTCCCACCTTGAAATTCATCTCATATTCAAAAAGTATTCTGCAAGAACTAGTTTCCTGTAGAAAAGTACAAACATGATTAATGGCACCTGAATCCAATATCCAGGTAAGGTGAGAATTTTTCACTATACATGTTTCAACAACTAGTAAATCATATTTACCTTGTTTAGTCTTTTCTGATTTCTTTTCAGCCAGATATTTTGGACAATTTCGTTTCCAGTGCCCAACCTTTCCAAAATGGAATTATTTTCACTTTGGAGTTTTGTTTTTGGTTTTCTTTGCAGTAGATTTCTTTTTCCCTTTTCTTTTCTTCTTCATTTGTACGGTTTTATCCTTAAAAGAAGAAGGACCAGTTTCTTATCATCAACGGGTTTCATACCAGACATGGACCCCTTGTAAAACTTTTTCGGTTTTGAAATAACATTTATTTATTTTTCCTTCAGTTTCATCATAGTTTGATAAGTTTGCAACTCATTCAACAACGTCGTTAAGTTATAAGTGATTTTCTTCATGACAACATTTGTGCTGAACGACAGATAACTCTCAAGAAGAGATTCCAGTATCATGCTCATTTGACTTGTCTCGTCTATCATTGCCCCGTGAGCCTCCACAATGTTAAAATGGACCATTATGTCGAGAACATGTTCTCTTACATTGGTCCCATCTTTCATGCGAGTCATATACACATATTTGATGGCTTCATGTCTAATAGATGATGATGGTTGCCCGAACATCTCCTGTAATGATGCCCTAATCTTACGGGCTGTGGGCATGACCTCATGTTTCTTGTTGAGTACATCAGATATACTCACAAGGATATAGGCCCGGGCTTTCTCGTTCGCCCTCACCACCTATCCGAACATTTTGGGTTGTTGTTGAACTGGAAACTGGAGGACACTCCTCCGTCAACACAAACTTCAAATCGTCTACTACTAATATTGTATTGATGTTTGACTTCCAATTCGAATAACCCTCTCCATTAAATTTGTTAGAAGCAAGCAATTGTATGATTGAGTTCGACATTGCTGAAACATTTTAAACAAACTCTATTAAATATGCATCTAAATCAATTTTTAGCAAAAGCTAATAAAGTACAAAATAAATCTTTATTTATTTGCAACGATACTTAAGTGATTTAGAACAAATGCTACCGTGGGGCAATCAAGAATTCCTTCACAAAAGCAAGACAGTTCTTGACCAAATACTATTATTCAGAATAACTCATATTCCAATAGTTCTTTTGGTTATCGTTTTCTGTCAAGATCTTTACTAACAATTAGTAATTCTTGTAAGTGTGACCCCCCATTTTCAAATCTTATAGGACGATATGAATATGCCTCCGAGATAGAAGAAAATATCCAAGACGGTACTATAAGACCCTATTCATTTTACTAAAGCCTGGGTTGTTTCGAATCCTATGTTACAACCCTTCGTAGGGATCGCCGCGGTTAACGACTAGCTAATGCCACATAAAAGCGACAGCAGGCGCAACATAGAAATCTCACGGTTCAGACTAATGGAGGAGACCGTAGGACAAAGTTGACACATTTCGTTCACCCACTTACTATGAACAACCTCCTTCATTCACCTTGTTATTGACCTATGCAAACACTTTTCGTATGGAGCAGTCGAGGTAAAATCGACACGAAGCCGAGCATGGATCTCATGGCGTGAACTTTTGAGAACGTGAGAGCTAATAACTATATATCAAATATATTGTTAATCTCCCACTGAAGTGTTCTAAAAATTGGGTAATTTACTTAGGCATGACGGCTAATTTCATACAACCTAAGTCTAAATGGTTTATCCAAATATAACTCTTATAATTGGATTTAACCTATAATGTCTAGTGATAAACCATTTTATTACCTCACATCGCTCATGCAAGCTCATAAAATCAGTTAACAACTCTTAATAGTTTGGTCATAATCCACAGGTAGGAGGTGTTCCGTAAACCGTCAACTTAAGTACCCCCAACCTTAGACAGGTTTATGAACCGATATGAGTTTATAACTGTATTTTATAAGGTAACAATCTATTTTAACGTTTAAAATTAATTGTTGACCTAAGTGAGCATGCGATGAATTGCTACGTGATAACCCTAATCAATCGTTTAGATGCGAAGTTAAGCGATCGTGTAGACAAATGCTAAGCGACGCGATGATGTTCTATACGATGGAGCTAGCCGATCGTTTAGCTGCGGTGGATACTAAGCGATGACATGAAGACCCTGGGTGTAGTCTTTATTAGGGATAATAAAGACACTCTTAATCTATAGAGAAATAGTGGTAAATGCATTGAATTAGCACAAATGAACTCCAACTAGTTCGATGTTCTATACTACATCGGAAGATGAGTGTAGTAGGTTTTCTCACTTAAAGTACACATTGCAATTTGAGTACATTCAAATAATTGCTATAACTGTGAATGTATAGAGAGTCTAATAAATAAGTTTGTACATTTGTTAACTAATATATTTACAACCATTCTTCAAAAACCTTCTCATCCTACCATTTTCACTTCAATTTATCTTTATTGTTTAATAAGTTGTAGCATTAACACTTCACCATCTAAAGATATTTGCAATCACCCTTTACACAACATTAAAAGAAACTTTATGAATACGTTTAGAATTCGTGATTCATATTGTGTCCTCGAGGAATCAACCTTGGAATACTCCAAGTACTACTCGCTCTTACATTGATTTGTACTTGAGCTAATATAAAAGGTGATATAACTCGTGCAATTTAAGCTTTACAAACCATCAATCAACCCCTTGTATTGTGATTTGTGTTGCATTCAAGTATACGTGGTCAAGTTATAATAGTAAAATGACTTATAATGCCGAGTATCATCCTATGGGATCAAATTAAAATTTATTATTTAACTATCTCAAAATTGTGTCAATTTTAGCTAAGAAAGCGAAATCGAGTTTGAATTTGTGGTTTTGTAAAGAAATAAAAGTGTTTTAGAAATCTTAGAATTAGAGTGTTCTAGGGTATTGAATCCATTAATTATTTCATTAGATCTACTTGATGGAAAGATCTTTTTGATGTCACTCTCAAAAGACCACCAATCAAATAATATTTATAATTCACCAAACAAACAACTTATACTGACTAGTAGTACAAGTGGCAATTCTGAAGTCGAACCACAACAAAACGCCGAAGATGAGTTCGTCGAAGCACATTTTTAGTTAAAGTGGTAAAGGGGGGGGGGGGTTAGTGTGGATTGGAATAGGAAATGCATAAAAAGCAATAAAATGCAGTGAAAGGTAAAGATCGAAGTGCAATCAATCAAGATGTCCTAGGTTAGAGGAATGGATTCACCCAATGCCATTAAGATCATTGATTCGTAACATATGACTTAAACTCCTTGCTTGTGCTTAGCCCAATTTAGTTAAAGTCCTAACCAATGGTCTTAATTATCTAATTAGCTAAACATTCTCAAATATATCCATAATAAACATGATTAACCAACTACAATAAGCTTTAGGAATGATGCTAAGATGAGTGTTTAACTTCCACCGTCTAATTAAACATTCAACATGGTTTCTCTCTAGATTGATTATGCATAACGAGTAAATTACAACATGATTCTTAATGAAATACAAGGGATCGAGTATAATACCTTTGAAGAACTCCTTCTTCACGTATTTCCCTCGATCAAACTTTTGTTAAACATTCTATTTATCAATAATAACAACTTGTTGATTTTGCATCTTATTATGGACATCCAATAAACGCATTCTTGGTTATAGTTTGAATGTTATAACTTTATGTAGTGACATAAACAGGATCAAGTTGACAGTATATAGCATAAGTGGTTTAATAAGTATATAGATAAAATTGGGAATCTCATCCAGGTAACACTATTGGATGCGGCCCACTCTATAGTTGTTACAAGAAGTTGTAAGGTGCTACAAACGATGTGATCCACAAATCGTTCAAGTTGAGACATGTGAGTGGGGGCATCCTATGCAATGAGTTTGCATATAGATTGACCATGAAAATAGTCACTTTTCTTTATAACGACCGTTTACTGTTAAAACTAATTATTTCTTTTATTATGTAACCTAGGTTAACTCGATCTTAGCCCTGAGCTAGCTATGAACTCTTATTTGTTCGGAATTATCCTTTGATTTGCAAATGGTGAGAGTATTCCAACAACACTGTTCAATAAGTTTACTATTTTAGGGCTAAGACCGGATGAATAGCTGGGGACATAGCCTTGCAAGATGGAATTCACTCTTATCCTATTTAGGGTTAGCAGATAGGTTGTTCTCTTAAGTACTGATTCCAGATCTTGAACAATCGAGGCCCCGCCTTCTCATGATAGAGAAAGGATTTGATTAATAGAGATTATGAATCAGAATTGTTCATTAGAGGGTCAGTAGGAGCTTAAGGAACAAAATGTATTCACAGGGGTAAAATGGTATTTTTGACCTAGTTGTGATTACGAACAACCTGTGAAGGATCATCTTCATGATTATGGTTATTGAGTGGACATAATATATCTACAGTGGGGGAGTTCAACTATGGACTATAGTGGAGTGTCCCATTAGTTAACGAATAAGGGTTAGATTGGACTAATGAGTTTTGTCGATTAATCTCGAATCGTTGGAGCCCATGATCTGTAGGTCCACGAGGTCCCCCTACTAGCTCGTAAATGGTTAAGCTTTAGAGTAGCTTAAGAAATTAATTTGAAATGTTCAAATTAAATAGAATAGGAGAATATATATATTTAAATATGATTTAAATATATGAATATGATTATTGTGCAAAAATTAATTTAATATTTGATATTAAATTAATTTATGAAATTAATTTTAGAAAATCATTATCGTTTTATTAAATCAAAATGGTTTTGAAATCAAAAGGAAATTGAAATCGGTTTTGTATGTTTCAAAATGCAAAATGTTGTTTTTCCATTATCATCATCTTCATGGTCAGACAAAGCCCATCTCCTTCTTTTCATTAATACTCCAAGCATGAGCTGCAAGCCATGCAATTCACTTCTTTGCATGTTCATCTACAATAAATAAAGAAATTTGGAGTGATTTGAAGTAAGCTAATACAGAAATTTTGAGAGAAAATCTCTGTGAGAAGAAAGAGTTCTTCCAATTGGGCTGCTGTGAGTTCTTCATCAATTCAAGTTGTTTTTGAGTCCCATAACTCGGTCTAAAGCTCCAAGAAGATAGTGGGGAAGACCTTGAGGTGGTTCACGGTGATCTTTGGTGAACACTACTACTATACAATCAAGTTCTTGGAGAGTTCTTCAAAGGTACGATCTTAAAACCCACTTTTTAGAAGAGAATGCTTTAGTTTCAGCCAAAATTAGTGAATTTGAATGCTTATGGATCCTTGATACTTCCGCTGCATGTTATTTAACTCTTATAACTTCAACGCGTCCAAACAATAACTCGAACGCAATGATGAGAACACAATCTCAACGAGCAACTGGATGAACATCGATCACAATCGAGTACAACTCGATCGTCGACCCTCGAACAGAATTGAACACCACCACAAAGGCTACCTTGGTATTCTCAGTGTGAGAATCAAGGATTTGTAGACTCTGTAGGACTTTGGATAGAGGGATGGAGGAAGTGAACAATCGAGTATGCGATTGAGTATGCGACAGAAGAAGGAAATCTATGATGGAATACGAGACATACGCAGTGGAATTGGGACCTAATTACACTCTAATTGCTCCTAAATTAAAGGAAAATAGCATGCAATTGCAGGAAAAAACAGTGAATATAAATGTGTAGGATACTACCTTTGAAGCTCCCGAAAACCGCTTTTCCTCGTTGAGTCTCGACCCGAACTCTTTCGAACCACCACTAGAGTTGACCTACTATCCTCTGGACTCAGAACCGAGTTGTGGGACCCGGTGGATGAAGAAAACCGAGAGAGAGAAAAGAGATGGAAAATAAGATGGAATTTGGGTAGTTTGGTTTTTTCTTTTTTCTTTTTTTTTTTAAAGTTGTGATTTTTCCAGCCCAAATATGAAAACCAATTTCCAAAATTGCAAAAACTCTTTTCATTCAAAATGAAAGCCCAATTTATAGAAAAATCCATGCAACAATTGCATGAACTAAATGCATAAAAAACTAACACCTATATTCCACTATCTTAGTGGGCTTAATGTCTCCACTATAAGCCAACACCTAGCCCACTATTTTGTTAGTGGAATTATCCAACAAAAATTTGGATTTTCCCACTAACTATAGTCAAAGGACAAAATAGTCATTTGATCAAAGTCAAACTTTGACCAAAAAGTCAACATGTTGACTTTGTATGATTTTTCCCGTGTTGATTAATTTTGACCTCCCGAGCATGAATCCGCATTCATTTTCTCAAAATTCAAATCAAATTTGAATATAAGGTCGGTCAAAGTTTGATTTTTTAAAGTCAAAAGTCAACTCTTTGACTTTTTACATCTTTGATCATTTCCATCATTTCCGAGCTTCCGAATATGAACATTTTCATATTCTTGATATTTAAATCACATTTAAATATTAAAGTTGTATCTCTAAGCTAAAAAAACCGGCCACTATATCACATATACTTGTCGGTTTCTCTCTCTCTACATAATTCGAACAATTCGAATTATTCTATCTTACTGTTCTAAGTTTATTCCATATGAGCTAGTAGGAAAACCTAATGGATCTATAGATCATGGGCTCCAACGATCCGAGATTAGCTAGCTAAACTCTTTAGACAGAGCTAATCAACATTCGTTAACTAACGGGTCATTCCACTAAAGTTCTGTAGTTGCACTCCCCTCACTATGATATATTTGTGTCCATTTGATATAACCATGATTAGTAAGTTAATCCTTCATAGGTTGTTCGTAATCTCGGCTGGGTCATAAAAATCGTTTTACCCCTAAGACTATATCTTGTTCCTTAAGTTCCACTGATCCTCTAATGAACAATTGGTTTAACGTCCAACCTATAAACCGAATCCCTCTCGAGCCAAGGAGAGGGTGGGGCCCCTTGTTCAAGACCTGGATTCAGTACTAAAGGGAACAACCTATCTACTGTCCCTATAACGGGTAGGAGTGAATTCCGTCTTGCACCCTATGTTCCCAGCTATCCACCCGATCTTACCCCTGAAATGGGAGGCTTATTGGGCCAGCGATATTGAGCTGCCCTCACCTATGCAGATCTAAGGATAATTCTGAGTGAACAGGAGTTCATAGTTAGCTCAGGATTAAGATTAAGTTACCTAGGTCATCAATTAACGAAATAGTCAGTTTTATACATAAAACGGTATTTAGAACGTAAAAAGTGACTATTTCATGGTTCAGTCTTATGTAAACTCTTTACATAGGATGCCCCCACTCACATATCTCTATATGAACGATTCAGGATCACATCGTTTGTACTAACTACAAAGTGGGCCGCATCCATAGTGTTCCCAGAATAAGGCGCCCAACCTTATTCATATACTATAGACCATTTTGGCTATATATTTGAACTTAATCCACCTTTATGTCACTACATAAAGTTCAAACTACATTAAATAGCCTTAGGACCTTAGTTTATTGGATTCGAGATTACAATTTCAATAAAAAATTTATTGAAAAACAAAACAGAATATATTTATTAATTTACAAACTACGAGTTTTAGGACATAAAATCCAACAGTCTATTATATAGACTTGATACTTGATCGGGTAGTAAGAAGAAGCCTATCGTATAGACTTGCTACTCAATCGTGTAGCAATACGTAACTATCGTATAGTAAACTTGATACTTGATTGTTTAGGTTGTGTAATACTATTGTTTAGTAAAACTCTTTTACTTGATAGTTTTTCTTTTTGTGAGATGATACGAATGAATCATCTTGATTTGGAAAACTATTTTCCTTTTTATCTCACAGTTACCATAAACCACAAATAACCTCCTACTCAAGTCGATTATTAAGAAAAAGAATAATTAATTATCACATAATTAATATATTATAAATAAATATAATAACTAACTTATCATGTTATATTTATAACCTATAGTTTTAATATTGCATCATATGCAACATATAAACTATAGTTCTTTTTCTATTTTATGGCATTTAATATAAATCATATTTATATTAATTCCTCCAATCTAATAATGTATCAAATACATTATATCAATTATATCACATATAATTGAATCAATTTAATTATATCATATATAATCAAATTACCTCTTGTTAATTTGAACACTTCAAACTAACCCAAAATCTTATTCTCAACTTGAACTCATTGAGCTACCAAGGGGACCTTATGGACCTATAGCTTGAAGCTCCAACCGTACGTGAATAACTGACTAAGCTCTTTAAAGACCGACAATTGCACTCTTTGCATTACAGATATATTTCAATGTTCATATAACCAATCAACAGTGTGATAACCCTTCATAAATCGCTCGTAAGTACAGTTGGGCCAATTTACCCTTTTGCCCCTATAATTACATCTAACTCCTTAAATACCATTAATTCCTCTAATGAAAAATAAGTCATATTCTCATTATGACTGAGTCCTCTGTTTCCAAGAAAGGGTGTGACCAATATGTTCAAGACTCGAAATCAGCCCTTAAGGGAGCAATTTATCTACTTACCTCTGCTTCGGGGAATGAGTGAATTTCGTCTTGTGTAGCTGAGTTCCCAGCTTCCCAATCAGACGAAACCCCAAAATGGTAGGCTTGTTGAGTTGGCAATCTGGCCACTCTCACCCTTACAAATCAAAGGACCGCCCTCATGAGCAAGAGTTTCCAACACACTCAGGATAAAGTATCAATTATCAATGGCGTTATATAAAGAGACTAATCATTTCATCTTTGATGACGGGCAGAAATGCATGCCATTATAGGCCTTTTATTTAGAATAATGAGGGCTGTTAAGTAGAATATGAGACGATTATATTAGGAATTCATGAGAAAACGAGTTTGCGTCGATCAGCATTAAGAATCTCGGCTTACTCACTTTTATGCTTTATTATGCGTTCAATTGTCTATCTTTGTAGCTAACGCAGGAAACGGTTGTATATACGGAAGCCAGGCTATCGCAAAGGCGACTGCATGCGGGGAATCTCTCCATCGCAAAGGTGAATGCATATGTTGGACGCATGGAGGTTGCTACCATTAACCGCATGCGTCCATCGCATAGAAGTTGCGGTTGTCAAGCGAATGCGGTTATCGCAGAGAGATTGCGGCTACAGAATAATAATCATAATAGAGGGATGACCGCAAGGGTGGTGGAATGCGTTGATGCTCCAGAATTCAAGCATGAACGCATACCTCGGGAGTATCAAAAGGTGAGGTTGATATTTCACCTACCACGTTAGCTGCAGAATTTTAGAGAAAGACCATCGCGCCGTGAGTGTCAGATTCAGAGCAGGTCCATTAATGCTATTGACGATCAAGCTCTATAAATGGAAGCCGTTGAGCAGAACTTCAAATCATTCAAGGTTTCCCATCCGGGGTTTTCTGCCTGAGGGCAGATCCCTATGATCCAGACCAAAGCGTGAGAAGATAGCTTGAGAGTTCTTCATCACCTCAACCATTCCGAGTGACGACCAGAGCCTTCGTCGGAGTAAGAGTTCGAGAGAGTCTACTCCACCACCCATCCATGGAACCACCGGTAGCCTTGACACATATCTGATGGAAGCAAGACATTTCTTCCATCTGGCCCTCCGTTTCTCTTCTATCTTTGTATTGTATTACATTTTGGCTTCAGGAATTAATACATTTTATAATCAATGCATTTCCATATTTTCCTACGATTCCATCTCCATCTTCATTTACTTAATATCCTTTACTTTCATTGCATCACTAAGTAAGACTGCTAGAGTATCGCATACTTAATCATGCAGCATAGGAATATGAAACATGTAGCAAACCACCGGGAGGTGTGCGTTGCACGAGTTTTGTGAGAAAACCTTATTTGCTTAGTGTGAAGCTGTAGCAACGCTTGTCTATAAGCGGACGCAATGCTTGTCTATGAGTAGAATCAACAACAACTAATTACCCGAGAGGGTAAGTGATTGGTCGCATTAAACAATGTAAGCAAGTGTTCACTAGAGATAGGAATAATCTTACGTCAGCCAGGTTTATGCGATTACCTTGTCTTATGAGCACATCATTCATCATTTAGGCATACTTGGGAGAGTAGTCTAAAAACCAAATCTAAGACTTGAGAGAGCGGATTGGATCACATAATCAAGAATGGGGAACTTAGGAATAAGCTCCATTTGCTACTACACAGTGTATGCACCCTTTAAGTAGGATATGGTGATATGCGGTCATCTTACTTATGTGTGAGAGCACGTAAGAAGAAATATAGAGGCTTAGAAATAGGCTTCTCGACACTATCGCATATACATCGCATGCGTCTACGTCAAATGTGTATAACATGATCGTATAGCCTGCGTTGGCTGGGGTTACCCTTGTAGTTAAGTTTAGTGTTGCAGTGAAGACATCCTCGCCTTTTCATCTATTTTTCCATGCATTTTACTACGCGTCAACAGTTGCGATGTCCCTACCTCTCAGTCAACTTCCACCGCTTAATCTGTTAGTTAGAAGTAGAAGTAGTTCATAGCTCATAACCTTCATCATTCTTTTATTTCTTCTCCGCAAACACATTACTGCATAACATTTAGCTACAAGTCCCTAGGTTCGACCTCGGATCACCTGAGAAACTTGCAATCTCGTTATACATGGCGAGAGCATAAGAAAACTTGTGACAGGAACGCATGATCATTGCATAAGAGATTAACACATACATTCCATTCAAACGCATGACCACCGACGCATGAGAACAAATGCATAACCTAAGACTTGTATTGCATAATTGCATTACCAAATTTACATCACCAAGATTTTTGCGCCAGTGCCGGGGACTTGGCAGCTATAAGTTTGTTGAGTTTTCTATTTTCTAGGCAATCTTTTTACCCTGGGAATATTGTAGCTTGTGCGACCAAGTTGCAACCAATATTGAAGTGTGGGCGATGCGCCGAAAGCCAGTATTAACCCTAAGATAGAAGGGCAATCAGTCACATGAGTTGAAGGTAGTTTTAAGCACATGGTGGCCAACATGCACCCAACAACTATCGGAAGTTCCAATGGTCAGGGCGAGCTTCTTGACCTAAGCAGTTGAGAGTAATCTCTTACATGGAAAACTCCTTGCGGTGGCATCACTCTAATTTCTCCAAGGACGTCTTCTCCTCCATCTTTACCTTGCTTTCTTAAGTTAGTTTATTTTAATTGTTATTTTGGATATGTGATGACGAAAAATTAGAAGTCAAATTATTCAACAACTAAAATCCCTTGGACGCAGTATGTGATGCATGTTCTTAAGATATGCGTTGATAGTCATGTGTCGATGGTCATGCGTTGGAATGATTATGTGTTAACAAATGTATGTGATGACCAAGCGTCATGTCACAAGTTTTCTTGCACTCACGCCAAGTATAACGTGAATGCAAGTTTCTCGGGCGATTCGAGGTCGAACTCAGAAACTTGTAGCAAAATGAATACGGTAATGTGCATGCGGCGGTTTAATAAAAGAATGATGGAGGGGTTGCTAAGTTAATCCTACTCCTACTCCTAACTAATAGACAACGCAATGAGAATATGCATGAGAGGTAGAGACACGACAACTCTTGACATGAAACAAATGAATGAAAAAATAGATAAAATGTGGAGATGTTTTCATTGCAACCCTTAAGAGTGACCCTAAGGGCAACCTTAGTCAACGCAAGCCATGCAATCATGCTACACACACATAAACCTAACCCTAGGATGTATGCGGTGTATCTGCGATATTGACGAGAAGCCTATGCATGCCTAACCTCCATAACCCGCTAACTAGCTCTCGCCACATGAACATGGTTGCCACATAACACCTTATCCTACTTCCTGGATGCATACAATATCCTGTCTGTAGGGCGTATACGCTGTGTGATAGCAAATGAAGCTTATCCCTAAGTTCTCCATTCTTGCCTATGCATTCCAATCCGCTCTTCCGAGTCTTAGATTTGGGTTTTAGACTACTATCCCAAGTATGCCTAAATGATGAATGAAGCACTCATAGGACAAGGTGACCGCATGAACTTTGCTGACCTAAGATTGTTCCTATCCCTAGTGAACAATGACTTACATTGTTTAATGCGACCAACGACTTACCCTCCCGGTCAGTTGGTTGTTGCTGACTTTACTCATAGACAAGCATTGCGTTAGTCTATAGGCAGACGTTGCCGCAACTTCACACTAAGAAAATAAGGTTACTCACACTCACTCAACGTACACCTCTCGGTAGATTGCTACATGCTTCATATCCCTAATCCACATGACTAAGTATGCGATACCCAAGCAATCTCACTAAGTGTTGCAATGAAAGTAAGGATGCTTAGCAAAGATGATGGAGATGGAATCGAAGGAACACAGAGATGCATTTGGAAACAAAATGTATTAATTCCTTAATCACAAAATTTCATCCAATACAATATAAGAAAAGGAAGGAAACGAAATGACTGGCTGGAAGCAAAGACTTGCTTCCAGCGGATGTGCGTCAAGGCTGTCGGTGGTACCATGGATGGGCGGTAGAGCTGACTCACCTGAGATTTAGCTCCGGTCGTCACTCGGAATGGATGAAGGAGGTCGAGAACTCTCAAGCGTCTTCTCACGCATTTTTTCTGGATCACAAGGATCCGCCCTAGGGGAACCTCAGGCAAAAACCTTGGATAACTTGAATTTCTGCTCATCGGCTTCTATTTATAGAGCTTGGGTCGCCGATAGCATTAATGGAATGCTCTGAGTCTGACATTTGGTGCGTTAGTCCTTCATAGGTTAAATGTCAACATTAGCTTTTGATTTTCTCAATGTAGATGCGTTGATGTGTTCATTCCACCAACCTTGTGTTGATCCCTTTATCATGCATTATCGTGTAGCCGCAATCATTCGATGTCCGCATTCACTTGATACCGTAACTCTACACGATGACCGCAATCGCTTGACGAGCGCAACTCCCATGTGATGGACACATACAGCTAATTACCGCAATATCCATGCGTTGATCGACGCGTTCACCTTTGCGATGGAGAGTTTCTCCGCATGCGGTCGTTTATGCGGTGGTTCGGTTTCTGCATTTGCGTTCACTTCCTATTTTAGCTACAAAAATAGAACATTGAACCCATAATAATAGGTTAGCCGAGATTCATCATGCTGACGACGCAAGCTCACTTTCCTCATGGATTTCTAGCACAATTGCCGCATATTCTGCTTAACAACCTTCATAATTCTAAGTAAAAGGCCTAAGATGACATGCATTTCTGAATGTCATCAATATGCGGCTGCTTCCTTGGAAGTGGTGCGTTTGCCCCTTGTAGGTGCGACAATAATTCTCCTCGGTGCGCAGTTACAACGAAAGAATCCTCTCCATCATTCAATGCAAGGCTTCGACCGCATGAATTCCAAAGCATGGTCGCAAGCGTTATTCTACTTAAGGTTCTTTTCTTGTTATCTTTTATACATTATCCTTTTGAAATTCTCCTTGTTCGATTTCTTTCCTTTGCAATGCATCTATGATGGTACGTATAATTCACCACATCTGCCAACTAAGTATCGCAAAGCTCACCTTACTTTTAATAACTTCTTCAAAATTTGACAGTCTAAGTTTTATCACGTGTAAACCTCTGCTCAAACATTTGTTACTGCATTCCTATTGAGTTTGTCTTTAGCTTTGCGGCGAGAGCACTGCCAACATCTAAGTTTGGGGGTGGCAGCGATCCCGGAGAAATGCATTCACTACATTGTGATCTTATTAAAAAAAAAAAACAGGAATAACAACTCCACTATCAGCACAATGGGGAAACCCATGCTGATAAAAGTTAAGTTATGAAAGGCACTTACCTGTAGTTGGATGTCCACATGATACCCGTGGGGGCAAGCCAACACGAAAGTAAGTCGCCAGGATCAACACATAAGCACAACTCCTCTGTTTGGTGCAAGCCAAATTAAGCAAGACAAGAGTTGAGTTGAATATGACATGCAATCAAAGTTGGTTGTCCGTATGACACACATCGAGGTAAGCCAAAATGAAGAGTGTAACCAGGTTCAACACTACATTCTAATAACAAATCGCAAAGCTTTGAATTTTTTCAACGAATGCATTCTTAAAAGCTAAACGCAAAGTTGCGGGGAATGAGTAGAAGGTTTTTGAGTAGAGGCTTGCCGGATTTAAACATAAAAAAGATCTCTTTGGAGATGTAGCCAAAGTAGAGGCGAGTGTTGCTGCCATGGTTAGAGATATGAGTAAATTATATTCTGAGAGGCTGGTCATCGAAGTTAGAGGGTGAATATTGAATTTCTTGAGTATAGAGCATGCTTGAGGATAAGCATGATTCTAAGTTTGGGGGTGTGATGACGGGCAGAAATGCACGTCATTATAGGCCTTTTATTTAGAATTATGAGGTTTGTTAAGTAGAATATGCGGCGATTATATTAGGAATTCATGAGAAAATGAGTTTTCATCGATCGATACTAAGAATCTCGGCTAACCCACTTTTATGCGTTATTATGCGTTCAATTGTCTATCTTTGTAGCTAACCCAAGAAGCAGTTGCATACGCGAAAGCCAAGCTATCGCAAAGATGACTGCATGTGGGGAATCTCTCCATCGCAAAGAAGAACGCATACATTCAATGCATGGATGTTGCGGCCATTAACCGCATGCGTCCATCGCATAGAAGTTGCAGCTGTTAAGCAAATGCGGTCATCACAAAGAGATTGTGTCTATAGAATAATAACCATAATAGAAGGATGACGACAAGATGGGTGGAATGCATTGATAATCCAGAATCCAAGCATGAACCATACCTCGAGAGTATCAAAAGGTGATGTTGACATTTCACCTACCATGCCGTTAGCTGCAGAATTTCAGAGAAGGACCATCGCATCACAAGTGTCAGATTTAGAGTAGGTCCATTAATGTTGTCGGCGATCAAGCTCTATAAATAGAAGCCGTTAAGCAGAACTTCAAATCATCCAAGGTTTTCCATCCGGGATTTTCTGCCTGAGGCCAGATTCCTGTGATCTAGACCAAAGAATGAAAAGATAGCTTGAGAGTTCATCATCCCCTCAACCATTCCGAGTGACGACTGGAGCCTTCGCCAGAGTAAGAGCTCAAGATAGTCTACTCCACCACACATCCATGGCACCACCAGCAGCCTTGACACATATCTGATGGAAGCAAGACATTGCTTCCATCTGGCCCTCTATTTCTCTTCTATATTTGTATTGTATTACATTTTGGCTTAAGGAATTAATATATTTTGTGATCAATGCATTTCCTTATTTTCTTACGATTCCATCTCCATCTTCATTTACTTGGTATCCTTTACTTTTATTTCATCACTAAGTAAGACTGCTAAAGTATTGATAACTTGTAGAAATACAAGTTATTTGTACTGTTTTATTTAGATATTGCGGCTAAAAGAAAGAAAAGTTGCGTCAATAGTATAGAAATTGGCTAAGAAATGCGAGAATTATAAATTGTTGTCAATACACCCATTAACACCATTGCGATGGTAGAATAGAATGTTTCAGTTTCAGTTTTGCAGGAAATCAGTCACCGCATGCGTTAATGGCTCAAAGATAAAAGAAACAACGCATCTACGGCGCATTGCGCCCATCATTCAGGAATGAAGAGATGATCAACGCAATGACGGCACATGCAACAATCGATCAAGAGCTTAGTGATCAATGCAATTTCAACCACATGCGGTAATAAAAAATAACACTGCATTCGGCAATGATCGAAGATGTAAAGAGCAACACATTTGCGGAGGATTCGGACAAATGTACAACTTTCAGTTGTGCATTTCTGACGGGTTGATTGCGTAACAAAAGAAATATTCACTCCGCCATTTCAGAATCTACCATAACCATAAAGTGGGGACAACAAAGTCAAAGAGCCAAGCTTCACCTATAAATAGCTTCTGCAAATTCACTAAGAGATATACTTGAATACATAAAAATGTGTATATACTGATCTGAGTGAGAGACTGGTATGAAGCGATTTCCAGAATAGATCCGGGATAATCAAGAGACAAGGCCGAGAGGTGAGTCTTCGGGCAAAGAATCCTTCCAATCCCCGCCGTTAAAGCTCTGTACGAAGGTCACTTCTACCAGAAGAGCAAGCCTGAGAGGGAAGCTCTCCTCTCCATTACTTTCACTCATCGACAAGCATAATCTCCGTTTAGGATCTATATCAAGACGTTGACACTTTTCTGTATTTGTTTCTAATCTCTTTTTCATCACTTGTATTCATCTTCTTTACTCTATCATTCACACCATGTATCGAACGTTTAATCTTACTATTAATTGTTATGATCATTACCATTATCATCTCTCTGTCTATTTCCGTTCATCCATGGTCCATTTTCTCCATGATGTTTTCCCAATTCCCTGGGTAAATAGCAAGAATTAAGCAAGTAAATTAATTTTTGTTAAGGAAATAATTATGTTTAGCTAAAGCATGCTTGATGGCATCTTCACCTGTGAGAGCAGAAGTGAGGATGTTATTCCGCTTATCGAGAGAGGGTTGGAAGAATGCGTTAACTAAAGCAAGAAGTACTTCCAGAGATGGAAGCAACCTTGCGTTCATCATGTTCATCCTTATTTCACCATAGAGATATGGTAACACGACCGATCACCGAGTGGTGTACGCCAAGGGAAAGCGGAACCTTAGTTGTATCTTAGCGCAATTAACAAACTTGCGTTGTTTTTACTATTTACTCTTTCTTTTTTTTGGATTCATCCATAAAGACTTACCATCGCATACCACGATCCTTTGTATAACTTCACAGTCAGTCTCGACCTCAGTATCTTGTATCTTGTATCATCTTAGTTTAGGATTTTATTTTCAACGACATTTTATTTTATCAACGCAACTTTACTTTCATTGCAATTTAAATTGCTGTATAAACAACCATTCTTTACTAATTGTAAAAACTGGTCGCATGTATCACAAAAGTAACGCATTAACGTAAACAATCCCTGTGTTCGACCTCGGATTATTCTGAGAAACTTGCGTTGGAATTATACTTGGTTTTAGCGCAAGGAAACTTGTGACATGCATTACTCTATCGCATACTACAAGCATATCATTAACAACGCATATTTAGAAGTAGTGTGCATAAGCGATAACACAATGCATGCTTAAAGGCAAAAATTATGTCATCAAGTATCGCATACTTAATCTTGCGGCATAGAAATATGAAGATGTAGCAAACCATCGGGAGATGTGCGTTGCGCGAGTGTTGTGAGAAAATCTTATTTGCTTAGTATGAAGCTGTAGCAACGCTTGTCTATAAGCGGATGCAATGCTTGTCTATGAGTAGAATCAACAGCAACTAACTTCCCGGGAGGGTATGTGATTGGTCGCATTAAGCAATGTAAGCAAATGTTCACTAGAGATAGGAATAATTTTACGTCAGCTAGGTTTATGCGATTACCTTGTCTTATGAGCGCATCATTCATCATTTAGGCATACTTGGGAGAGTAGTCTAAACACTAAATCTAAGATTCGAGAGAGCGGATTGGATCACATAAGCAAGAATGGGGAACTTAGGAATAAGCTCCGTTTGCTATTACACAGCGTATGCACCCTTTAAGTAGAATATGGTGATATACGGTCATCTAGCTTATGTGTGAGAGCACGTAAGCAGGAATATAGAGGCTTAGAAATAGGCTTCTCGACACTATCACATATACAACGAATGCATCTACGTCAAGTGTGTATAGCATGATTGCATAACTTGTGTTAGCTGGGGTTACCCTTGCGGTCAAGCTTAGTGTTGCAGTGAAGACATTCTCGCCTTTTCATCCATTTTTCCATGCATTTTACTATGTGTCAACAGTTTTCGTGTCCCTACCTCTCAGTCATACTTCCACCGCTTAATCTATCAGTTAGGAGTTTGAGTAGTTCATAGCTTATAACCCTCATCATTCTTTTATTTCTTCCCTGCAAACACATTACTGCATAACATTTAGCTACAAGTCCCTAAGTTCGACCTCAGATCACTCGAGAAACTTGCGACCTCGTTATACTTGGCGAGAGTGCAAGAAAATTTGTGACAAGAACGCATGGTCATTGCATAAGATATTAACGTATACATTCCATTCCAACGCATGACCACCGACGCATGAGAACAAACACATAACCTAACACATGCATCACATAATTGCATTACCAAATTTATGTCACCAATCTTATATAAACTCTTTGTATAGGATACCCCGTTCGCATGTCTCCACATGAATGGTCAAAATCAAACCATTTGTAGCACTTAACACTTGTAACATCTACAAAGCGGGCCATATCCGTAATGTCTAGGATAAGGTATCCCTCCTTTATCTATCTACTACAAACCATTTAGGTTATTACTTAAGGCATGATCCACTTGTATGTCTCCACATACATGCTTAAGCTACATAAAATAATCTCAAGATGCTCGATACCTATAATATCATTAAATAAACACATTAAACATAGTAATGACCTAGAATTAAGAAGAGAAAAATAGCACATTTTTTGTGCTATCACTACTCCAGCCAATTCATGAAATCATGTATGAACATTGTGCCTAAGTCTAAAAACTTAATGCAAGATTAATTTCTTTAAAAAAAATAACCTATTCTCGTGCAACTTAATTGATAACTAAATCTCGTGAAATCAAATTAAGAAACAAGGCATTAGGAATTGTCATAAAAAACTTTCACAATTAACCTGACTTTTAACATGAAAAATTAATAATGATTTAATGATATAAATCTATTAAAACATTCAATCTCTTAATTAAACATTCTACCTAGCAATCATCAATGGCCAATCAATAAGAACGAAACATGATATCATTAAAAAGTAAAGAGTTCAATAAACATCCATGAAAAGAACTAAACTTAATCTAAATTCATAACAACTTGATCAATACTCTAAAATAAGCAAGTTTAGCCACTCATAACTTGCACAAACATATTTTCATACATCAATTCAAGTATAAAAAGGGAACCAAAGAAGAATCCTCTCGAAGACTTCTTTGATCTCTTAAATTCTCCAAGCTTTCTTTGATCGTCACCTCGGGAACTCGTACGATCTTCAAAATATCCCTCAAATTCTCTAATTTTTCAGCAGAAATCTCTTTTTTTAGGTCTCAAAACTCCAAAATTCCTCCTTATGGCCTGCCAAATACTGTGGGTTAAATAGGAAAAGTTTTTCATAAGTTGCAATTAAATTTTCGAAATTGTTTTGGCGTCGCGACACTCTAGCCAAATTATCGTAGTGCAGTGCTACGCTCATCGTAGCACAATTGTGCTCTAGACATGAAATCGTAGTGCAACACTGCGCTAAAGGCAACTCAGCTACGCTCAATGAATTATTGATTTTAGGGCGTCTCGAGTCTAGAGCATCGAGGGCAGCGCCGCGTAGGGCTCATTCATTTTTTTCTCCACTTTTCTTGATGGTTTTGACTCAGTTTGATTCTTTTGACTTCTTTAAGCATATTTTGGTCATTTTTGGCTCATTTTGAGTATAATTCAATTTTCTAACATAAATTCTGAAAGTCATTAGCTAACACGTCAAATCTTATAAAAATATATAAAAAACCATCCTAGATTTAAGGCAAATAATGAACATTTTGTATGCAATTCATCACCCCAAGTTTTAGATTTTGCTAGTCCCAAGAAAAGCTAAGACAAGATCATAGAGAATTTCTAAATAAGTGTACTAATGACTCATGCCTCAAAGAAAAGCCAGATAGAGACGTATATAGAAATAATCAAGCAAGTCCATTGTTATCATCATTCATAGCCAAATCAATTTATCTCCTATGTGTTTGTGTGCAAGCAACATTCAATTTAAAACACAGGAAGTAAAGTAGGTTCGAGAAAGCTTCTCCAGTTTTCCCTTACTTTGGCTTATGCACCAATCATCAAGCATCCACATATTTCTAGAGAGTAATATGTCCACTAATGTCACGCCCCCTCTCGAGCCTTATTACTCTGATTGGAAGAGGATGTGAAGACAGCCAACACCACCCTAACCTCATCAACTTAATAGTTGGGTTATTATAACTCATTAATAATTAGTAATGATTTAAACATATTGTTTTACATGCTTTAACCCAACTACCCTAATGACTTTCAGTTAACATGATTCGAGTCCCGTCCTGTGAGATAGTACCAGTTCAAACCTCAGGTCGCTTTTCCCAAAATGATCTGCTTCCGCTACCTAGGGAGGGGAAAGAAAACAAAACATGGAAAATGTGAGCTATAAGCCCAGTGAGTGGTGCTTTTATAAGAGAATAAGGTTGACTTCAAAAATTCATTTTGGGAAAACAATTCCAGAATAAAAAAAGTATCACATAATATAAAATGTAACTTCCCCAGCTTGTCAGCTGGATATTCCTGGCATGATCATGCATTCTCTCTGGGTATTCTCTGCAAATAACCCACAATGACTGACATGGAAACAATCTCAACTCCCTATAACCCACCGAATGTGCACATGTTGACAATTCCTACTAGACATACTTAGGTACGCTAACAATCCCAGCCAGATACCCTGGCAATCCCAACCAAGCGTCCACAAAGCATGCTAACAATATCCCGGGTACAAATCCAGTTTTCAAATGCAATTACACACGCATTATGACAATAACACAACAACAATGAAGTTCAGACAAAACAAATTTTCCGATCATGCCAATAATTCAAATATAACTTATATATATAATCACATATATACATAGAAATCAATCATACAAACAGTAGAATAACCACTCATGGTTCCTCCTGCTCTGTTCCTAAAAAATTCTTTTAGCCAGCTCTTTGCCCTATTTTCTTAAATTCTTCCTCTTTCCAAGAAATTCCAATTTAAACTATCATTCCTCCAATAATCCCAAATTATTCACAAATAACCTTAAAAATTAGAATAACCAGGTTACCCTCTTTAAAATAACCAAAAATAGACTGAGCTTCTCAAAAACAGCTTTTTGAAGGTTATTTTGACAAGTTGAGAGGCACTGGGTAGCAGGTGAGCAAGAAGACACGCTGATGGGCGGTAACTCTCGCACAGGCAGTGCTGGGCATCTGAGCATACACCTGGCTGATCGCGTGCAAGCTGGGTGATGCGGCGCGCACAGGCGTGCGCTGAGATGCGTCCGTGTGTGCTGACATGCCTCCGTCCAGATGCGCGTCTAGCAAGGTGCACACCCTTGGGTTGGCAAGAACGTGCGACAAGGCTGCTGGGCAATGGCCTATATGATCAGTTGGACCACCTTGCTATCAATGCAAATTCCTTCTTCTACAGAACTCAAACGCAATGACAGCCCGGTACCTCTCACTACCTTCCTTTCTGAGTATTTTGACACCAATTTCACTCAAATGGCGTGAGTGACTTGTGAGAGTTCTTCATCCCAAGCTTCTTATTTATAAGCATCCAAAGTCCCTCCAAGCTCGACACCTCCTACTTGGATGCATGACCAGATGTTCCCTTTTCATGCTGCCAACGTAACCCTTTGCCACATTGACATTGATGTGTCTTTCTTTCCTTTAGCCAACGCATAGGTCCTCCCTTGCATGTCTTCTCGGCCGTCCACCTCAATTTGTATGAGATCCCAGATTTCCCCTAGTTAGCCACATGTTCGGACAAGTTGGTACTTCCGACTTGCTCTCCAAGTTCTCCTTTGTCAACGCATACACCACTTACCATGGTTGCATGCTTGCTTGGTCGCATGGCTTGGCCATCGCATTCCTATTATGCACCCATACTAACTTCCTATTATTCCCCCAAGTCCATTGCACACCCACTTCGTCGCATACCCTATTGGCACATAAGTCTCTTTGGCCAAGATCATTGCATACACCATCGCATAGCTCATCGTCTAGCCCTTGCGTCTATCGCCTCCATTGCATAGCTCATCATGTAGCCCTTGCATCTATCACCTAGCGCTTACGTCTATTGCCTCCATCGCATAGTTCATCGTCTAGCGCTTGCGTCTATTGCCTCCATCGCATAGCTCATCGTCTAGCGCTTGCGTCTATCACCTAGCGCTTGCACTTATCGCCTAGCACCGACGCCCATCGTTTAGCACTATCGCTTATCGTCCAACTCTATCGTCTAGCTCATCATCTAGCGCATCGCTTAGCTCATCGTCTAGCACCACAAGCAGCTATGTGATCGTCCACGCACAATGCTCCAATGTACAGTGCCTATGCTCGCGCACAACCGAACGCATCCTTGCTCGCGCCTAGCCTATCGTCATCACTCGATGGTCTTTCCTTACTGCTTGTTCACATAGCCTCTTGTCATCCCAACGCATTCGTCCTTACCTCATAAGCTCAACGCATGGTTGTTCTTGGCTTCAATACTTAATCCATTATAACCTATTATATATATATATATATATATATATAGGTTATATTTGAATTATTGGCATGATCAGGAAATGTGTTTTGTCTGAACTTGATTGTTGTTGTGTTGTTGTCATAATGCGAGTGTAATTGCATTTGGAAACTAGATTTGTACACGGGATATTGTTAGCATGCTTTGTGGACGCTTGGCTGGGATTGTAAGGGTATCTGGCTGGGATTGTCAGCATACCCAAGCATGTCTAGCAGGTATTGTCGACATGTGCACATTTGACAGGTTATAGGGTGCTGAGATTGTTTCCACATCAGTCATTATGGGTTATTCACGGAGAATACCCGGAGAGAATACATGATCATGCCAGGAATATCCAGCTGACAGGCTGGGGAAGTTACTTTTTATATTATGTCATACTTGTTTGATTCTGTAATTGTTTTCCCGAAATAAATTTCTGAAGCCAAGCTTATTCTCTTATAAAAGCACCACTCACTGGGCTTATAGCTCACATTTCCATGTTTTTTTTTTCTTTCCCCTCCCCAGGTAGCGGAAGCGGATCATTCTGGGAAAAGCCACCTGAAGTCTGAACTGGTACTATCTCACAGGGTGGGACTGGAATCATGTTAACTGAAAGTCATAAGGATAGTTAGGTTAAAGCATGTAAAACAGTATGTTTAAATCATTCATAATTGATATCACAAAAGGGTGTTGTTAGCTGTCTTCACATCTTCTTCCAGTTAGGGTAATAAGGCTCAGGAGGGGGTGTGACAAGGTGGTATCAGAGAAATGGTTTACAAAAAAACTGGAAAAGAACGAGCGAGTGAGGTTTACATAGAACCTGGGTTGAGTCGATACCTAGTCGGTATCAGGAAATAAGAAATTAGGGAAAGTTTGGCTAGCCCATAGCAAGCTTAGGGAAAAGGGTATAGGAAACCCTGAGGGAAAATAAAAAGAGAATTATTCAAATCTAGTAAATAATCTAAATGACTTTCAATGTAGGAGATGAATCCGAGCAATAAACCCTGGTGGTGGCAAAACTCCCAAATGTAGGAGGCAATCCGCAACAATGACTTTTGGTCAAATCTTGAAATAAATTATCTTTGCTTTACTAATGATTTGGGATACCAAATCGCTAAACCCGAATTAAGTTTATCAGAATCTACCATAGATTTTGGATGTCCGAAATGTGGTAAAAATCATGGAGGTCTATGTTTGTTGGGGAGTGGTATTTGTGTCGGATGTGGAAAACACGATCACATTCGGAAAAATTGTCATTACTTTCAGAGGAAAAATAAAGAAATATAGTAACGAGTTCTAAACCAGTTACAACTAACCGCACCGGTAGACAGTAGAACCAAGAGGTTCCTGCCAGAGTTGACTTATGATAGAGAGATAAAGAAGATCAATGTATTGGGAGGTTTGTCTCAGTTGGCAAAATCGATGCGAAATGTCGGGGCTGAAGTGCCCCAAAGAATAATAATAGAATTTGATGGTAGATCTTCATCTGGGTTTGGTGTTGAAGAAATCCACAAATTCTGTTTATTCTGCCAGCAAATTGGGCATGTTAAGGAGGAATGTTCATGAAGGGACAAAAGACTTACTCGAGGTGCAACATTCATAAACTTAACCTTTAGGAATTAGGAACTAGATTAAATAAGTAAAGGAAATGTAAATAGTAAATAGTATGAATATATTTAGTATGTATAACCTCCACTGTTAATAAATAAGAAACTATGTGGCTAAAATGTGGTAAATATACTTAACATGTATGTGGTTAATTGTAGATAAAAATGCTGAGAAGTGGGAAAAGTCGAACCCAGCCTGACAATAGTAAGTCAGGAAAAAGAAGTGAGGGTGCATCAAGTCATCCTCAGGTGAGAACTGAAGATGAGGAACAAATAAATAGATTTGCTCACAGACTTCAAGAAAGCCTAAGAACCCTACAACTCAATCCCGATCGTATGAGGTTGTTAGGTGTTATAGTGTTTGAAGGAACAACAGACCCTGTGGATGTGAAGGTATGGATCAACCAATTGGAGAAATGTTTTAACGTGATAGGATGCCCTGAAGATAGGAAGGTTAGCCTTGCAACCTTCTTATTACAAAAACGGGTAGAGGATTGGTGGAAAGTGCTAATAAATAGGAGAAGAGAGAAAGTGGAACTCAGTTGGGAAGAATTTCGATAAGCCTTCTACGAAAAATTTTATCCTTCGTCGTTTCGTGATGCGAAACGAGATGAATTCCTACAGCTCATACAAGGAGGTATGACTAGCAGAATATGAGGTAAAGTATACTGAACTTTCGAGGTATGCTTTATGTATTATTGAGGATGAGAGGGAATGCTACAAAAGGCTTGAGGCTGGATTGAAGAAGGAAATCAAAACCCCTGTGACAACAAGTGCTGCATGGGTAGAGTTTTCAGGATTGGTGGAAGCGGTAATAAGAGTAGAGAAAAGTATGACGACAGAAGAACCAGAACCTAGGGGAAGTTCGTCCTGGAATTGGAAATAAATGTTTGTTTAAGCGGAAGGGAACCACAAAAACTGGATCAGGCTCTAGAAGAGCAAGTCAATTGAAGGAATCTGTAACGAGTGCACACCAAAGACCTAAGTGTTCAATTTGTGATAAATATCATTGAAGAAGGTGCATGGAATCAGCTCAAGTACGTACTTGTTATAAGTGTGGAGAATCTGGACATTTTAAGAGGGACTGTCCCCAAGCAGTGGGTCATGTAAGTAGAAGAATGTCGTAAATAGTTAATCAACGAGCAAGACCTCTAAATTCAGGAGGAGGACATGGTACTAGAAGTAAAAAGAATGAAGCAGGGAAGCAAGCCCTGAGACAACTGTATGGTTTAACTCAGGATGAAGAAATGCCTGATGCCGGAAGAAACAAGGGCAAAGCTATAGAAGATTAGCGTGGAAGTCATCTTTATGTAATTAAAACTTTGTAAATCGAATAAAGTTGATATGTGGTTGTTTTGTGAATGTTCATCAAATTTCGAGGACAAAATTTTCTTTAAGGAGGTGGTAAATGTGAAACCCCAAACCTAATCTAAGTAACTTGGGTTAAAGCTTGATTAGTTAAGAAACTTATAGGGAAATCAAAGAAGAGGAGAATGCCTTAAGTATTAAAAGTAAACCTTAAAGACTAAACTTGAAGCTTGGGTTAAGTAAAAATGGTAAGTAATAAAATTTGATTAATCATTGGAGCTTACAAACACCTTGTGTTGGTGTGTGGGATGCGATCAAAGGACGAGTATGAAGCATGCGATCAACCATTGGAGATTAACTAAAGCCATGTGGGACGCATGAGAAATGGTTAGGCGGACATAGGGGCATGTTGGAACGCATGTTGTAGTTGGCCAAGTTTGTAGAGGTTATAAGCAATTAAGTATTCCAAGAACAACCATGCGTTGAGCTTATAAGGTAAGGACGCATGCGCTTGGGCTGGCGAGAACGCGTGACAAGCTTTTATTCTTTCCTACTCTTGTGGTAGTGACCATCTTGGACTGCTATGTTCGTTGATTTTTTTTTTTTTTTGTTCGTGATCGATTTAGAAAGGAGGATTTCATGAAGAAGGTTTCAGTTCTTCAAGGGTAAGATCTTTTCCAACCCTAAATTCTCCTTTAGTAGCTTGCTGTAATTTTTTTTATATATATACATATTTTTCCTTGTTCTGTAAATTTTGATTTTTGTGAAAATAAAAATTGGGAACAATCCTCGCTTCCGCAATGGAACTTCACCGTTCTTTCAATTGGTATCAGAGTGGAGGTATTTGGTCCCAACTTTATTTTTCCAGAATTGATATTACAGACTTGGTGGGTTGCATTCTATAATTTGTTCCTATGATGAATGGTTGTTGAATGGCTTACAATTTTTTGGATAATTTCGGGATTAGATTTTAGTTTTATAGCTTTAATTTTACGAAATTTGTTTGTAAGGCCCTTTGTTTTTTGGCATAATTTGCAATAGTGTCTGTAATTCTTTAGTCTTAAGTCGCTCGTGTTGTTCTTGATGTTTTTATGGAGAAAACGAGGTCAAAATCGGAGTAAAACCGAAGCTTTTCACGTTTGTACAGTAGGCGATTATACAACAACATTGCAACGTTGTGCTCTAGCATTGCAACACTACGATGAGGCGGATGGATCATCTTTACATAGCGTTGCAACACTAGATCACAGCATTGCAATGCTCCAAGACGGAAAGAATGAACTGATTCGTGCGCGGTTCAGTTCGTGGCTCGGTTGGTTCATGTCCAGTTTGCTTGGTTCAAGTGGTTCGATGGTGGTTCAGGTGATGTGCGGTCCAATTAGTGCGGTTCAAGGTCCGGTTCCCTTGTTTTGAACCAGTTAAGCTATTAATTTGTAATAGTTAGTTGTTTTTAATTAATTAAATTAATATAAATGTTATATTAATTTTATTTATTATTTAGGAATCCAATCTCAATTGAATAATTGAGTTATGTATATGATGTATGGTTTAATTTATATAATTATACGTCATAATGTATGTCATATAGTAAAATCTCACTATAGGTTAGTATTATTCATGCATCATTATATTATAAACGTTATAATATATAGTTGCATGCTTTAATTTTATAGCATGCTCATGCATCATATAATATAAGTGTTATAATATATGTTTGCATGCATTAATAACATAGTCATGCATCATTTATATTATAAGTGTTATAATATATAGTTTGAATTTATGGATGGATGTATGTTATTAATTATTTCATTACTTTAGTATATAAGTGTTATGTATGTTAAGTAATGAAATGGAATTGCATGAAGCATGTCACTACTTTAGGTTATTTTATAATTGTTATAATTTACCTAAGTATGCTTGCACATGCAAAAATTGATTTTAATTTATTTAGTTTCTTTTATAACTGTTATAATTAAATGAAATTAGAAATTAAAATCAATAATTCAGAATTGCATACAAACCTTAGGTTAAAATCATTTTTTAAAATAGTTTTAAAATATGATTCACATAGACCTAAGATCACATTTCTAATGAGATTAGAAATAAAATTTAATCTTTTAATCAATTTAATAGGATTAAATTAGTTTTAATTAAAAGATTAAATTTGTAGCAAATGTATCTATAAGGGAGCTTTTGTCTAAGGCTGGTTCGGTCTAGGCTGTGATATTTAAGCTTACGGAAACGAAATATCCCTACCTGGGAACTGACCTGAAAATATGAATTGGATAGATTTGCTACAAGCATGCAATTATTGATTAAGGTTTATTAAAGTGTTTAATGAACATTAATAAAAGTTGTTTAAATATCCAAAGTAATTGTTACTTTTGGGAAAATTTAAACTATCACTTAGTAAAATAATTAGTTGTATTTTTCTAAGTTAAATTAACCCTATGTAAAACACTCAATGGGAGGAAAATGGGGTATATAATACTTCATTTTTTTCACGTTTCTCCTTATAAATTAACCCTAGGTAAAACACTCAAATTTCTCGCTTGGGAACTCACAAACATTGAATGCTATCTTCAAAGATGTTAATAAAAAAAATTTTAGGTTAATCAACACATGTGTTACTGCCAAAGAAGCATGGAAGATTCTTGTCGTGACTTATGAGGAAACGACTAAAGTAAAGATGCAAGGTACAGCTTCTGACAATGAAATTTGCATCTCTTAGAATGCGTGATGATGAGAGTGTGGCTGATTTTAATGTTCGTCTCCTTGATATTGCAAATGAATCCTTTGCTCCTGGAGAAAATATTTCTGAAGAGAAATTGGTTCGTAAAGTTCTCCCCTCTCTTCCCAAAAGGTGTTATATGAAGGTTACAACCATAGAAGAAATGCAAGATATCAGTACCATGAAAATTGATGACTTGTTGGCTCTATTTGAAAATTTGAAATGACCTGAGGTGACAAAACAAAAAATAAGGTCGAGGGAATCACTTTTTAATCTTCTGTGGATGATGACAGCACAATAAGTAAAGCCAAAGATTCTGATGAAAATCTTGCAAAATCTATCTCTCTTGGCAAAGCATTTTGGAAGGACCTTTAGATGTAGGGACAAGTGTATCTCTTCTCGAGGCTCCTATGTTCCCCCACACGTCAAAGACTTAAGTAGCACCAACATCAATTATGTCCCAAGGTAGGCTAATCAGATGAACAAGCAAAATGAGAATGACAAGGGAGGCAATAGTGGTCAAGGCTCTCCCGAAAGAAACTTTAAATGTCGAGAATGTGAAAGGTTTGGACATTTTCAAGCAGAATGTCTAATTTTCTTAGAAGACGGAAAAAGGGGTTTTCAGCTACCTTCTCTGATGAGGAAGCTAACTCTAAGTAGTGAGTTAAATGAAGAAGTTCGTGCTCATGTAGAGAGCCTCTCGCTTGACTGTTCTGAGGACAGTATCACAATCAGTTCTAATGATCCTAAATCAAAGCCTCTATCTATCTTAACTTCTACCACTCAAGACGAGTTGTCTTACGAAGAGATTTATCATATATGAATTAAAGACTCTAAAGCTTTAGTTGTTCAAAAGAAAAGAATTGAAAAACTTATTGATGACAACTATCATCTGCTAAGCACCATTTCATATCTTAAGAAAGAGTTACAAGCCACCAAGGGTGACCTTGAAAATATGTCAAAATCTGTTCGTATGCTCAACTCTAGCACAGATGATCTGAACAAAATTTTGTCCATAAGGAAAAAGGTTACTTATAAACAAGGCATTGGATTAAAAAAATTTGAGAAACAGGTTAGTAAAAGAGAATCTTCTCACTTTAAAAGATTTGTTTCAACCAAAGATACTGTGATGTTTGATCCTTTATCTGAATAAGGAAGAGGACCCTTGGATGCTCATGATTAGTCAGTTAAAAAAAGGTGGATTTATCATCAATGTGGAAAGGTAGGCCATATTTGACCTTTCTGTTATAAATTATTGAGGCATCAGATTTACTCACCTTGATGGAATCGTTCTTGGATCTCTTCTCCAACGAGATATCTTTAGAAGCCTAAATTGGTATGGAGAGTCAAATAGAGTTTTGGTCCTTCTAATTCCAAATGTCATGTTGCTTTTACTTCTCTTCGAGCTTCATCTAAAGAAGATTGGTATTTCGATAGTGGTTGCTCGAGACATATGACAGGTGTAAGATCTTTTATTAAGAATATTCAACCTTGTGGTTCTGGTCATATTACCTTTGGAGATGGAGTAATGAGTAAGGTTCTAGGAAAAGGATAACTTTCCTACCCTGGTCTTGCCCTTTTAGAAACTGTTTTTCTTGTTGAAGGATTTCCAAAAATGTATTATTTTATTCTTCTTAACTTTAGGTTGTTATAATTGTTTATTTGATTATTTTGTAGGTATTGAGCATCTTAAAGGTAGAATCAGTCGTTACGAACTATTTGGGGTTAATTTGGAACAATTAGGATCTAATTTGAGCAACCGGGCTTCAAAAAGACATGAAAGGACGAAAATGCCCCTGGACAGAGCGTCGCAACGCTCGTTTCTAAAGGGAGAAGGTCGTAGCTACTCATTGTTGGAGAGCAGAGTAGCATTGCAATGCTCCAGTTTTTTTATCTATGCAGCGTTGCAACGCTACGACGATTGCTATAACGTCGTTTTCGATTTGGAGTAGAGGAATCGACCCTCAATCGGCTCCTACGCCGATTTTCTCCTCTTTTCATCTCTCCACTTGTATTTTTCTCCCTTTTTCTCCCCATCTCATGTAACTAATAGAACGATATTGGGATTTGTCTGCTCCATCTTCATGGGAAGGTAAGTTCTAGCTATTTTCTAGTTTAGGGGAATTTAGAACAATGTAATTTTTGGGAGTTTTGTTTGAATGTAATCTTTTTGTTTTCATTTATGGGTTTCAATTTGAATTTTGTGTTTTTATGAATTGCATGATTTTATTATTGTTTGACAACCAATGATTTTATTGTATAATTCTAATGCTTGAAGATCGGCTTGTAATATGTGACATGAAATTATAGGTTAATCCCATTGAAAGCAATAGGTTAGTTAGGCTTGTGATTTATTAGGCCTGAGATTGTTGCCTAAAAAGAATAGTATTACTCCTATCAACCTAGAGAGAAATCGTATTGAATATTTGATTAGACATTGGAGGTCGAACACTCATGCTAGTGTTATCCCTAGAACTTAATGCGATTCGTTAATTTGTATAGAGCGGATTCGTTTTCTATGCATGTTGATTAATTAGGTAATTAGGACCATTGATTGGGATTCTAATCAATTGGGCTAGGCATAATCAAGAAACTAAAATTTTCATTTAAATAACTCGATGAACAAGAATTACATTGGTCAATTGAGATTCCCTTAAGCTAGATCGTTTCTTTTAATTGCATTTCTATCTTTTATTTTCTCGCATTTGATTTTCATGTACTTTCAGTTATCAATCCACACCAAATCCCCCCAATTACCACTTTAACTGAAAACGAACTTCGATGAACTAATCTGCCTCGCGCTTCTTTGAGGTTCGACCCCGGACTTGCCCCTGATACTACCAATTAGTATAAGTAATTCTTGGTGATTTATAAATTTTATTTGTGTAGCAAAGGTTTACAGGTGACGGAAAACTCGATCCTACCAAGGATTGACCGCGAACTTAATAAGCATATATCAACTATGTGATCAGGGTTTCATTGTAAATTTTTCCAAAGACAAATGTCTTGTGGTGTCTCCAGATGACAAGACTATTATGACAGGTATGTGTTCATTAGATAACTGTTATCTCTCATCTGCTGTTTTTCGCATCGTGCGAAGCAATGATGCTGCTATTTGGCATCAGCGGTTAGGGCATATAAATGTTCATTCTATCAGAAGGGTTGTTGCTAGAGAAGCTATTTTAGGGATGCCTTTCTTGTCTGGTGGTTGTGAAGTCATTTTTGGTGACTGTCAAGCTAGGAGATAGGTTAGAACTGCTCATAAGAAATTGTAGTACCAAGTGTGTGCTAGAGCTCCTTCACATGGATTTTTTAGGTTCCATGCAGGTTGAAAGCCTTGGAGGTAAATGTTATGCCTTTATGTGTATTGATGATTTTTCCCCCTTCATCTGGGTGCGGTGTCTCCATGATAAATCTGACATTTTTCAAATATGTCAAACACTTTGTTCGCAAACTTCAATGCGTACAAGAGTTACAAATTGTAAGAATCAGGTTATATCATGGAAAGGAGTTTGAAATTTTCTACAAAACTAGAGGCATTCAACATGAATTTTCTTCCACTATAACTCCTCAACAAAATGGAGTTGTGGAAAGAAAGAATTGAACTCTTCACGAAATGACAAGAACTATGTTACATGCAAAGAACATGTCTCTGCACTTCTGGGCTGAAGCCTTAAATACAACATGTCATATCCACAATTGTATCTTTATTCATCTTGGCACCATTAGCACAAATTATAAAATTTGGTAAGGGCACAAATTAAATACCAAGTATTTCCATGTGTTTGAAAGTGTGTGTTATTTCCATGTGTTTGAACATGTCCTCCAATAGTTGTGTGTATCATATGTTTAATAAATGCACCCCATTAATGTGATTATTGATTATTTGCAAAATTTAGAGCATTCTCGTGATAAAGATGAAGATCAAGGTGACGTGATGATGATGCTCCTGTTGTCAATGACATTGTGTCCCTCATGATTCATCATGATGATTCTAATGGAAATAATGATATTCCTGACTTGACTATTTCTGAAAGTGAAATTATTCTTATTTCCAATTGTATCCAAAAGAATCATCCCCCAAGCAACATAATTGGTGAGCTTGATACAGGTGTTAGTAGTCGCAAAAAGGAGAAGGTTGATTACCTTAAAATTATGGGGAATGTGTGTTTTCCTTCTCCGATTGAGCCAAAGAACATTAATGAGGTGCTGAAAGATGAGTTTTGGATGAACACTATGCAAGAAAGTTAAGCCAGTTTGAACGAAATGAAGTATGTGAATTTGTTCATCGATCAAAGCACTCAAATGTTATTGGGATTAAATGGGTCTTTAAAAATAAATCAGATGAACATGGCATTGTCGCTGCAATAAAGTTCAGCCCGTTGCTCAAGGATACACTCAGGTGGAAGGTGTTGACTTTGATGAAACCTTTGCTTCGGTAGCCCATCTTGAGGCCATTTGTCTTCTTCTTGGAGTCTTCTAAATTTAAATTATTTCAAATGGATGTTAAAAGTGCATCTCTGAATGGTATGTTAAATGAGGAAGTTTATGTGGAATAACCCAAGGGTTTTACTAATCCAACTTGTCCTCAACATGTGTACAAGATTCGTAGCTCGGTATGGTCACAAGCAAGCTCAAGGGTGTGGTATTAGAGATTAGCTCAATTTCTTATACAAAGAGGCTATCCCCATGGTGTGTCTAACAAGACCTTGTTCACAAAAAGGCCAGGGGGAAATTTTTAATTGCTCAGATATATGTTGATGATATTATGTTTGGTGGATCTTCTCAATCGCTTGCAAACCAGTTTATTGATCAGATAAAATCAGAATTTGAAATGAGCATGGTGGGAGAATTTACTTACATCCTCGAGTTTCAAGTTAAACAGCTTCTAGATGGTATATTTATCTATCTAGAAAAGTATGCCAGAAACATGCTTAAAAAGTTTGGTCTGGATAAGACTAGTTCTAAGTGCACTCCTACTCCAAATCATGCCAAGCTTACCAAAGATCATGATGTTGCTGATGTGGATGAGAGTTTATACAGAAGCATGATTGAAAGACTTCTTTATTTAACTACTAATCATCCTAATATTACCTATGATGTGGGAGCTTGTGCTAGATATCAGGCTAATCCCAAGACAAGTCATTTGACTAGTGTTAAATGGATTCTCAAATATATCAATGGAATTGTGGACTGTGGTATTATATATTCCTTTGGTTCAAATGAAGTTCTGGTTGGTTATTGCGATGCTGACTGGGCTGGTAATTCAAAAGATAGAAAGAGTACTTTTGGCATATGTTTCTTCTTGGGAAACAACCTTATATCCTAGATAAGTAAGAAACATAACTATGTTTCTTTGTCTACCACCAAAGCTGAGTATATAGCTACTGGTAGCAGTTGCACTCAACTCCTATGGATGAAACAAATGCTTCAGGACTGTGATGTTGTCCAGGATGTCATAATCTTATTTTGCGACAACTTGAGCGCTATCAACATTTCAAAAAAATCATGTTCAACATAGTAGAACTAAGTACATAGATATTAGACATCACTTCATCAGAGAGTTGGTTGAATCAAAGATTATATCTCTTGAACATATGAACACTGATAAACAAATTGCTGACATCTTCCTCAAACCGTTAGATGCTACTCAGTTTGAATCCTTGAAACCTGCTCTTGGGGTTTGTAAAGTTGATTTATAGCAATCAATTGTTGTTTTGGTAACTGGTGTAATTATAGGGAATTCGCTCAATCACCAAGTGGTAATTAATTCCTTCTGCTTGTCATTAATTGAGGTTTTCTTTTTAAATTTGGTGTTTATATTCTCACTGGCAGTTCAAATATTCAAACGGTTGTGATTTTGATTTTGCTCTATGTCTCCATTCACAATCTCTGTAACTGTCACTTTTTTCTTCTTCTTCAAGTCGTGCAATTATCTATGGTTAATACTCGAAGCAATGCTCACACCTCTAATAAAAGAATGGTCAGAATGAACCAGAAGGCAAATCGAAAATGACATGTTCGTCCTGATATCTCTCCGTCTAAGGATGACAATCCTGATGCTGCTGCTAAGGATATCTCCTCCAAACGTTCTCGTGTGGAGTCTTCATCCTTTGTTTGTCCTTCCTAAAATCCGAATGAGGGTTCTGATGATGTTCCAATTGCTCGGTCCTATTTGCATGTTGGTGGTTCTAGTGAATCAGAGTTCTTCAATGTTCGTCCTCTCACTATGGTTTTGTGGGATGACTCGAAGATGGAAATTATTGATACTAATTTTTCCAAGGTAATTTCTGTCTCTTCTTCTTTGCCTACTACCGACACTCCTATGTCTGTTCCAGATGTTTCTAAGGGGTCTATCTCGGTGCCTGTGGTTGGTGAGCCTACTTTGAAGGACTCTTCTCTAGCTCCCCTTCCTCCATTGAGTTGGATGTGTCTTGAGAGCATGCTTTGCCCACTGAGGGCCCTGTTCGTGTTCAAACTACTTTGGGTTCTTCTACTGAGATTGATGCAAACCCTATGTTAGAGGAGTCAGTTATTAAAGGTTTTTTACCTGATGGGTCTTTGCCTGATCCCTCTAGGGTTTCTGAGGTTGTTGGTGAGGTAGTTACTAATCCTCATTTGGGTCTGAGAGTGTTCCTGAAAATTTGTCTGCTGCCGGTGAAAAGAAGTTAGATGTCATGTTGGGTTGTATCTTCTAAAACTTGCAGTTTGTATAATTAAACATATTCTATTTGCAATAAAAATGTTATTGAGGTTTATTCAATAAAAAATATTATTGAATATGTAAATTGCATTTGTAAAGTTTAAATCCAATAAACTAAATGAACCCTGAATATAACATGAATACTTGAACCTTATGTGGAGACATGAATGAAGATTAGTGTTCGTTCTTCGTGATGTGTGCTAGAAGTGTGTTATAAATAAAGATGTAAAGCAAGATTAGAGTTAATGAAGATGAATGATGAATCACTTCTGTAGGTGAGACAATTGAATGATGTGTTGATGTGTTACATCACACTTTCTATAATGCGTACAAGCGTTTCCTGAATCAGATCCAAGTATAAATCTAAGTCAGGTTCCTGGTAAGTCTAGGGTCGAACACAGGGATTTATGCTAGACTAATGCAGATATTGCATTAAAGCAGTTGCATAAAGGTTCTAGATAAATGCGGGAGAAGTTTATCTACACTAATCTTACTGCATGCATTCAAGAGGACACAAGAGTTCAAGTGAAACAAAAGGCTTTATGAATGAGTGGTGCTAAGTGCTCAGGGCATTGATCATAAATAAGATGAACAAGTGTGCAGAAGTATGGGTAAAAATGAAGATGACAGGGATGCTTGTTTACAAACCAAATGTATGTAGATGAGTTAGGTTTCTATTTCTTTGATCTTATTCATCAACATTTCTCAATGTGAATGCCGCATATGCTCCTATTTCTAGGGTGCATGATTTGGTTACAGAAAGCAGTGAAGCACAAGTATTTTTATATCTAAATCTTCTGTGCATTCTGACTCAATGCATTTCTAGTTATCCTATTCTCTCGAATAGTTTTAGCTGAGTTATAACTTCAACCAAATGATCAAAATGATTAGAGCTTGGAAATTAAGCATGCAATAAGTCATAAACGCGTCAATCACACAATAGAATGTAAGTAGAGGCAAAAGTGATGGATCAAATGCAAGATTGAATAAATAACAAAATTGTCTTTACAATAATAACACTTAATCGCATGAAATGGAAAATAGAAATGAGGTGAGAAAAGGAAAGAGTTAAACCCCAGAGTTCAATCTCTTGTCCACTTTGGCTTGATCCAAATGCGTGTACAACCAACTTGGTGAAGAAATGAAGAAGAATTCTCTTTCGAGCTTGGTCTTCAACAATTCTCTTTGATCAACGATGACAATGGTTCTTTCCCTCCTATGTTCTTCTTGCAGCAACAAAGTAACTATGATTTAAGTTCTATGATCTCTCTCAGAATGATCCTTTCTTTGGTTGCAAGTCTGGACAACCGTCTGGACAACTCAAGCATGAAGCTCTCAAATGCATCTTTAACTCCAAAATGGAGGAAGGCACCCTTGTTCGTGTACATGTGCTGAATATGATGGTCCACTTCAACGTGGTGAAGATGAATGGGTCGCGCATCGATGAAGACAACCAGGTTAGCATCATCATGCACTTGTTAGAAATGCGATACTGAACAAAGTGAACTATACCCTTACAACTCTTCTCAATGAGTTGCGGACATTCCAATCCTTGCTAAAAAATAAGGAGAAGAAGGTTGGTGAGACAAATATTGCCTCGTCATCAAAGAAGTTCTATAAGGGTTCAACCTTAGGAACAAAGTCTGCACCTTCTACTTCTAACACTTCCCAGTGGAAGAAGAAGAAGGGTGGTAAGGAGAAGGGGAAGGCACCTGCTAACCCATAGCCTGTAACCAGGATGGGCACTGGAAGTGGAATTGTCCACGCTGGATAAAGAAGAAGAAGGCCAAGACCAAGGCAAAACAAAGTAAATATGATTTACTAGTTTTGGATACTCGTTTATTAGAGAATGATAATTCGCTTGGATTATTGACTCTGGGGCCACTAATCATGTTTGTTATTCTTTTCAGGGGATTAGATCGTGGTGGCAGCTTGAGGCTGGAGAGATGACAATGCGAGTAGGCACCGAGCACGTCATCTCAACTATAAAAATGGGAGGGCTCCAGTTGACTTTACAGAAGAAGTTTATTATTTTGAATGATGTTTATGTAGTTCCCGAGTTATACCGAAACTTGATTTCTGTAAAGTGTCTGATTCAGTTTAAATATACTCTTAATTTTGAATTGAATAAAGTGTTTTTTTCATAAAAATGGATGATAACTTATAGAAATAAAAATTATTTATATTTCTTTATTTAGATATTGCAGTTAAAAGAGAGGAAAGTTGCGTCAATTGTATGGAAATTGGTTAAAAAATACAATAATTATAAATTGTCGTCAATACACCCACTAACACCATTGTGATGGTAGAAAAGAATATTTCAAGTCTGTTTTGCCGGAAATCCAGTCACCGTATGCGTTCATGGGTCAAGAGAAAAAAAGATTAACGCATCTACGTCGCATTGCGCCCATCATTCAGGAATGAATAGACGATTAACGCAATAACGGTGCATACGACAATCGATCCAAAGCTGAATTTCAACCACATGCGGTAATAAAAACAACACCGCATGCGAACACACGATCGAAAGATGCAAATGAGCAACGTAAATGCAGAGGATTGTGATACGTGTACAACTAACCGTTGTGCATATTCGACAGACTGATTACATAACAGAAGGAATATTTATTCCATCATTTTTGGACTTTCCATAACAATAAAATGGGGACCACACAAGTCAGAGAATCAAAGCCTTCAGCCTATAAATACCCTCAAAGAATTCACTGAAAGGGGGATAATTGATACGAGGCTATTGAGAGAGAGAGCTGATCTGAGTGCTAATTGGAGGAAATCCAAGAAGAGAAGAGACAAGGTCGAGAGGTGAGTCTCAGTGCAATTCTGCCAAATCCCCACCGAGAAGCTCTATACTTAGATCCCTTCTACCGGTTGAGCAAGCTTGAGAGGGAAGCTCATCCTTCCATTCACTCCATCAACGCCGGCAAGCAATTCTCCATTCCAGATCTGCGCCAAGACGTTGGCGCTTATTTGTATTTGTTTCTAACTCTCATTCATCAATTGTATTTCATCTTATTAATCTCTTCATTCACAACCATGTATCAAATACCAAAAAGTATTATTGAATGTCTTGATCATTTCTATTTCCACTTCTCTGTCTATTTCTGTCACACCCTCTCCCAGACTACTTGTTAGCTTAGTCAGGGAGATGGCGTGAAGTCAACAGACATCGTCCTCCTCTAACGATACCTATTGACCCTGCTGAATCGTTGAACCTGATAAACATACTAATCTTAGATATAAAATACTTTACATGTAACACAACACAGCGGAATCCCTGAAAACCTTTAGACATACATGAAGTGCAATCCTGACATAACTCGGTTTGGAAAATAACCTGATAGAGATATCACAACCAAAAACATATCCAACTGGGGTTTACACAACCACGACATCTAATGCTTACACAACCATAAACTATCCAGTTCTTACAAAGACATTTACAATATAAACAGACACAATGTACAACTCCACCCACATATGAAGATTGATCTAGAAGCTTTTAGGAGAAAACGGACTTTGGCAGTTATTAGGCACTGGGAGCTCGATCTCTACTTGAAAAGTGAGAAAACATTTTGAAAGATTGAGCTACGAAGCCCAGTGAGTGACTAAATTTAAAACTATAAATACGCAAATCAGAACACGTGAAAAACCTTTAAACGTATAAATCTGTTCAATCAAAGCGTTAAACATAAACGTGTAACGCTATAAGCTTTCTCAAATGTTCCGCAAGTACGTCAGTAAAATCTAGCAAGGCATATCAAGTATATAAAACATTTTAACTAACATGACAAATCAACGTTGTGTAGGGCATGCCCAGTACAACCAATGTTTACTAGCTCTACGATGTAGTGGGGCCCGCCCAACACTCCCATCGTCTTTGTCGTAGTGGGGTTCACCCAGCACTCTCGTTAACAACGTTGTGTAGGGCACGTCCCATACACTCAACGTCAACAACGAAATATAACCTGTGTGCACACGGTACCATATAGCCTCGGACTCAATATCTCAGTCATGTACTCAATATAAGTCTCAGAAAACCACATGAAAACATTAAAACATGCCTGCTTATCTTTGTCTTTCGTAATACTCAAGCTTACTCGGCTTGCTCGTGAAAAACTGAAAATCTTTAAACAGTACTCGCTAATACATACTTTACCTTAAATGGTATCGTTTCAACTACTTTTCAGGAAGTCAATAATCACGTGCTCGTATATAAACCTCATTAGAAAATCTAAGCTCAAAACTTATGCTTGAAACCATTCATAGAAATCAAGCATGTAAACCATTTAAGCATAAATTACAGTTTAGAAATCATTTTTGAAATTTGTTTTTTCACTTACAGTCTTGCCTAGTCCCCTGGTCTGTAGACTCAGTCTATTTCCTCTTGGACTATCAAACAACCGAAACCGAGCATTAGAACTATAAATCGTCTTGTCTTTCCATGCTCATGAATTCTAAATTCTAGAAATAAAATCACACTTCACATTTTCTTTCCAGATTTTCCAGATTCAATACCCTAACTTCCAACACTCATAACTTCCTCAATACTTGACCAAAATTAATGTACTATATATCAAACTCTTTATTTTGGAACCCTCTACAACTTACCTAAAGGAATAAAAACGATATTCCCAACGGATTTGTTCAGAAATTCCTTGAACACAGCAAATACAGATTCGTGCTTCTCTGCTACCCTCTACTTTTCTGCGGAAATTAAACCTACTTCTAGTCATTTTTGGCTCATGAATTCTTCATGAAAATTATAGGAAATTGAATAATCTTTCCAACCATATCCAATTGAGCTTCTAATCCAACATGTACACCCCAGAATGTTCGATAAACCAGAGAAAAGCAGAGATCCTTCTGATTTGCACGAAAATTCTGTGCTCTGTTTTCCTTTTCAAAAACCATTAACTTAACATCAGATTTAGCTCAAACTTCCTTCATGAAATTTGTTAGAAAATAGATTATCAGCAACAACAGGTTTTATTACGGGACAGCTCATGATGTTCATATCGGCTAGGTAAGCGTCCTGTAGTAAGAGGAGTAGTTATGAACCCTGTAGATCATCCTCATGGGGGTGGTGAAGGGAGGGCCCCTTTCAAGAAAGTTAGGCCTCACCTCTTAGTTCTTCTTGTGTAGCTCAAACTTTCTTAAAAAATAGAGATAGGTAGGTTGAACCCAAATTCTTCCATGGTTGCACTTGCATGAGCTTTTCCTCCCTTCTTCAACCTCCAACCTACATCAACTTCTTTTTCCTCTTCCTTCACTCTCTCTCCCGAAATGCTCTGAAAATATAATAGGAAATGATGAAGAAATGGGCTGAAATGAGTGGGTTCTCACTTTAAACCTTAAGCACCGAATGGGTTTCCAATTTCTTTCATTTTCTTTTTTTTTTCCTTTTTCCTTTTCCTTTTCTTTTCTTTTCTTTTCTTTATTTATAAATTCCAAAATTATTAAAGACAACTTCAACCAAAAGCTTTTCCATTTTCTTCAACAATGGAACAATAATAACTTAAATCCAACATCCTACAATGTGTGACAAGAGCAAATAATCCAAGGAAAGTCTCGGGTTTACAACTTACCTCTCCCTTATGAAATTTCGTCCTTAAAATTTTAAAGTCCTTAGGTGAAGAGTGTCGGGTAACTCCTCCTCATCTGGTCTTCTGACTCCCAGGTTGCCTCCTCCACTACGTGATGTCTCCAAAGGACCTTCACGAGTGGGATCGTTTCGTTCCTCAAAACTTGCTCCTTTCTGTCGAGGATCTGAACCGCTTCCTCTTTATAACTCGTCTTCTTTCAACTCAACCGGTTGTGCTTGCAACACATGTGACGGATCTGGAATATATTTCCTCAACATGGACACATGGAAAACATCATGTATTCGGGCAAGTTCTGCTGGTTACTCAAGTCTATATGCTGCTGGTCCAACTCGTTCTGTTATCCGATAAAGACCAATATATCTAGGACTCAACTTACCTTTCCTCCCAAAGCGAAGAACACCTCTCCACAGAGATAACTTTAAGAAAACCTGATCTCCAACCTGGAATTCTAAGTCTCTTTTTCGTTTATCTGCATAGCTCTACTGTCGATCTTGAGCTATCTTCAGGTTCTCTCTAATCGACTTAATGTTGTCTGACGTAACTTGTACCAACTCAGGACCAACTAGCTTTCGCTCTCCCACTTCGTTTCAACATACAGGAATTCTGCATGGTCTGCCATACAAAGCCTCGAATGGTGCCATGCCGATACTAGACTGATAGCTCTTATTATAAGCAAACTCCATACGTGATAAGTGGGTATCCCAACTTCCCTTAAACTGAAGGACACATGCTCTCAACATGTCTTCTAAGGTCTAGATGGTCTTCTCTGACTGACCATCTGTCTGGGGATGAAACGCTGTATTGAACTTCAACTTTGTTCCCATTGCTTTCTGCACACTAAGCCAAAACTTAGAAGTAAACCTCGGATCCCTATCTGAAACTATGGACACTGGCACTCCATGCTGACTCACAATCCTGTCGACGTATAGCTTAGCTAGCTGATCTAGTGTAGACGTCGCTTTAATCTGTAAAAACCGCGCTGTCTTGGTGAGTCTGTCTACTATTACCCATATACTATCATGTTCACTAGTAGTACGGGGTAATATGCTCCCACTTCCACTCCGGCACTGGCAGTAGATTAAGGAGTCCTCCTGGCCTCTGTCTCATTGGTTTAACCTATTGGTAGATCAAACATTTATCAACATATTTGGCTATCTTTCGCTTCATACCAGGTCACCAATAAGTTTTCTTCAAAGTTTCGTACATCTTGGTGATTCCTGGATGCATAGCGTAAGTTGAACTGTGAGCTTCCTCTAGTATAGCACCCTTAAGCTCACTAATACTCGGTTAACTATGGCTTCGTCTGCTTTCAACTCAAATTCTGCTTCTGATCCTTGCTTGGTGCAAGCATCTTCTGTAAATTACTATCTTCTGGATGTCTTCTCACAATCTCTGCTACTAGAGAAGACCTAACCTGAAATTAAGCTAAAAGACTCCCTGATCTCTCTGCAATCACAACCGCCCTGAAACCTCTTAACTCACTTAGCAAGGTTGCTCGAATACCACACAAGGCACTCTTTAGAAGTCTTGACTTCCTACTTAATGCATCGGCCACTACGTTAGCCTTACCCAGATGGTATTCAATGGCACAGTCATAGTCTTTAATCAGTTCTAGCCATCGCCTCTGTCTCAAATTTAGCTCTTTCTGATCAAAGATATACTTCAGGCTCTTACGATCTGTGAAAATGTGGCACTTCTCACCGAATAAATAATGTCTCCAGATCTTCAGTGCTAAAACAACTACTGCAAGCTCAAGATCATGGGTAAGGTAATTACACTCATGCTTCTTCAACTGCCTTGAAGCATAAGCTATTACCTTCCCTTCCTGCATAAGCACGCAACCTAATCCTTGCCTTGAAGCGTCACAATAAATCACATACTCCTTCCCTATTACAGGAAGTCTCAGAATAGGTGCTGTCATTAATCTCTTCTTCAGGTCCTGGAAACTCTGTTCGCATTTATCCAACAACTCAAACTTAGCATTCTTCCTTGTCAAAGCTATTAAGGGTAATGTTAATCGTGAGAAATCCTCAACAAAACGTCTGTAGTATCCAGCCAGACCTAGGAAACTACGTACCTCTGTTGCACTAGCTGGTCTCTCCCAGTTGACAATAGCTTCCACTTTCTATGGATTAACACTAACTCCGTTCGCTGAAACTACATGCCCTAAGAACACTACCTGTTTCAACCAGAACTTACATTTGTTGAACTTAGCATACAACTGTTTATCACATAGTGTCTGTAGAACAATCCTCAGATGTTCCTTATGGGCTTTCCTGTCAATTGAGTAAACTAGTATGTCATCGATGAATACTATCACAAACGATCTAAGTACTGATGGAAGATTCTATTCATGAGGTCCATCAAAACTACTGGCGCATTCGTTAAACCGAATGGCATCACTAAAAACTCATAGTGCCCATACCTCGTCCTGAATGTTGTCTTAGGAATATTTGATTCCCTAACCTTTAACTGGTGGTATCCTGACATCAAATCAATCTTAGAGAACACTGCTGCTCCCCTTAACTGGTCAAACAAGTCATCAATGCGTGGTAGAGGATACTTGTTATGTATCGTGACCTTGTTTAACTGCTTGTAATTAGTGCATAATCTGAGGGTACCATCTTTCTTCGTCACGAATAACACTAGAGCTCCCCAAGGCGATACACTAGGCCTGATGTATCCCTTGTCAACTAGTTCTTGTAATTGCACCTTTAGCTCCTTAAGCTCGCTCGGAGCCATTCTGTACGGCGCCTGTGAAATAGGTGTTGTTCCTGGTAACAATTCAATAGTGAACTCCACTTCTCTATCAGGTGGCAAACCTGATAGATCAGCTGGAAAAACATCAAGAAATTTGTACACTACAGGAACATCTTCTGGTTTCAGCTTCTCTTCCTGCACCTCTACTACGTGTGCAAGAAACACTGTGCAACCCTTACTCAACAATTTTAGCCAAACCTGGTTTCCTAAAAGTCACTTCCTTCCTATGGCAATCCATAGAAGCATAGTGAGTGAATAAGAAATACATTCCCAAAATTACATCCAACACCTGCAACTCTAGTGGAAAAAGATCCAATACCATACTGAGACCTTCTACTAAAACCTCACAATCACGCAACACTTCATTGACTAGTATAACGTCACCAACTGAAGTGTATATAACTAACCCCTTAGATAAAGGCTCTAGCATCATATTCAGCTTAGTTAGAAACATACTAGAAACAATGGAATGTGTAGCACCTAGATCTAATAAAACACGTGCAGGTACATTACAAATAAAAATCATACCAGTAATCACATCTGGTGCATCCTCTGCTTCCTGTTGAGTCATAGCGTAGACTTTTCCCTACTGCCTAGGTCTCCCCACAACTCCCTTCTACTTTGCACCGTTGGTGCCCTCTCCTGTAGCCGCAAAGACTCTTGGCTGCTCAACTGTGTGGGACTCAACGCCCTGGTCCCTCTAAACTGCTGCTCTCAGCTGTCGACAGTCTTTCTTGAGATGCCCTAGCTATCCACATTGGTAACACACACTGACACCAACAAGACACTGACCCCGATGATTCCTGCCACAACTTGCACATGGGGTTCTCCTGGTTTCACTAGCAACAGACTCCATCCGCGGTCTTGCTGCTGAACTAGCAGACTGACTGGGTGCTCTCTAACTCTACCTCTGATAGGCACTACCTGAACTCATCTGCCTCGATCACTGACCACCAGACCGACGCTTAAAGTCTTGACGGCCTGAAATATTCACTCCAGGTGTGAACCTCCACTACTCACGACCTCGAAAACCACTAGATGTTGAAGCCCCACGACTAGGCTCCACTACTGACTTCTCCTCTGTTATACTCTGCTCCACATGTAGGGCAGTCTCTACTAACTGAGAAAAATTCGTCCACTTAGTAATAGCTGTATCTGGGGTACGTATCTCAAAATGCAGCCCTCTTTCAAACCTTCGACACCTGTCACTCTCAGATGCCATAATCACATCAGTATATCGTGAAAGCTCGGTATACTTTCTCTCGTACTCGGCCACTGAAAGTGACCCTTGCTTCAGCCCCAGGAACTCATCTCTCTTTGCCTCACAGTATGTGCTGGGATAATACTTGTCTTCAAATATTCCTCTGAAAGTCTGCCAGTCTAACATACGTGCATCACTACGCCTGGCTAATATGGATTTCCACCATCCCTCTGCCTCCTTCTGCAGCAAGAATGTAGCCAATCTGACTTTTCGCTTCTCAGGACAGCTCATCACATCGAAACATTTCTCAAGCATATTTAACCAAACCTCAGCGTCAGTTGGATCTTTGGAACCCTCAAACACTGTGGCTCCTAATTTCTTCAGCCGTTCTATTCCATATATCTTTTCTGGATCACTAGGCCCTACTCTCTCTAGCCTACCTACCTCCTATGCAAATCTAAAAAACTACTCATTTCCTACTTCAGTCTGAACTCTCAGGGTACTGGTTCCCCTTTCAGATTGACCTTGGGTAGGATCCTGCGTCCCATCCTGATTCTGCTTGCGTCGCTTGCTGGTACGTGGTCGCATGACTCCTATAACATATCAATACATCAGACATGCTATAGATACTTAACTCAGATGCATGATACTAAACTTCTACCAACATTCTAATCCTGACTGGACTCACTCTTATCCATACTTGGACCATACTATGCTAGTTCTATCTGAATTGACTCAACGTCTAACTATTTACTTCCTAGATTCTTCTAAGCACTAACTGCTCTGTCTCGTTTCCCATGGAGCTAACCGCTCTGGTACCAAGTTGTCACACTCTCTCCCAGACTACCTGCTAGCTTAGTCAGGGAGATGGCGTGAAGCCAACAGACATCGTCCTCCTCTAACGATACCTATTGACCCTGCTGAATCGATGAACCTGATAAACATACTAATCTTAGATATAAAATACTTTACATGTAACACAACACAGCGGAATCCCTGAAAACCTTTAGACACACATGAAGTGTAGTCCTGACATAACTCGGTTTGGAAAATAACCTAATAGAGATATCACAACCAAAAACATATCCAACTGGGGTTTACACAACCACGACATCTAATGCTTACACAACCATAAACTATCCAGTTCTTACAAAGACATTTACAATATAAACAGACACAATGTACAACTCCACCCACGTTTAAAGCTTGATCTGGAAGCTTTTAGGAGAAAACAGACTTTGGCAGTTATCAGGCACCGGGAGCTCGATCTCTACCTGAAAAGTGGGAAACATTTTGAAAGAGTGAGCTACGAAGCCCAGTGAGTGACTAAATTTAAAACTGTAAATCCGCAAATCAGAACACGTGATAAACCTTTAAACGTATAAATCTGTTCAATCAAAGCGTTAAACATAAACGTGTAATGCTAAAAGCTTTCTCAAATGTTCCGCAAGTACATCATTAAAATCTAGCAAGGCATATCAAGTATATAAAACATTTTAACTAACATGACAAATCAACGTTGTGTAGGGCACGCCCAGTACAACCAACGTTTACTAACTCTACGATGTAGTGGGGCCCGCCCAACACTCCCATCGTCTTTATCATAGTGGGGCCCGCCCATTACTCCCGACAGCATCGTTGTCACGGGGTACACTCAACGTCAACAATGGAATATAACTTGTGTGCACACGGTACCATATAGTCTCGGGCTCAATATCTCAGTCATGTACTCAATATAAGTCTCAGAAAACCACATGAAAACATTAAAACATGCCTGCTTATCTTTGTCTTTCGTAATACTCAAGCTTACTCGGCTTGCTCGTGAAAAACTGAAAATCTTTAAACAGTACTCGCTAATACATACTTTACCTTAAATGGTATCGTTTCAACTACTTTTCAGGAAGTCAATAATCACGTGCTCGTATATAAACCTCATTAGAAAATCTAAGCTCAAAACTTATGCTTGAAACCATTCATAGAAATCAAGCATGTAAACCATTTAAGCATAAATTACAGTTTAGAAATCATTTTTGAAATTTGTTTTTTCACTTACAGTCTTGCCTAGTCCCCTGGTCTGTAGACTCAGTCTATTTCCTCTTGGACTATCAAACAACCGAAACCGAGCATTAGAACTATAAATCGTCTTGTCTTTCCATGCTCATGAATTCTAAATTCTAGAAATAAAATCACACTTCACATTTTCTTTCCAGATTTTCCAGATTCAATACCCTAACTTCCAACACTCATAACTTCCTCAATACTTGACCAAAATTAATGTACTATATATCAAACTCTTTATTTTGGAACCCTCTACAACTTACCTAAAGGAATAAAAACGATATTCCCAACGGATTTGTTCAGAAATTCCTTGAACACAGCAAATACAGATTCGTGCTTCTCTGCTACCCTCTACTTTTCTGCGGAAATTAAACCTACTTCTAGTCATTTTTGGCTCATGAATTCTTCATGAAAATTATAGGAAATTGAATAATCTTTCCAACCATATCCAATTGAGCTTCTAATCCAACATGTACACCCCAGAATGTTCGATAAACCAGAGAAAAGCAGAGATCCTTCTGATTTGCACGAAAATTCTGTGCTCTGTTTTCCTTTTCAAAAACCATTAACTTAACATCAGATTTAGCTCAAACTTCCTTCATGAAATTTGTTAGAAAATAGATTATCAGCAACAACAGGTTTTATTACGGGACAGCTCATGATGTTCATATCGGCTAGGTAAGCGTCCTGTAGTAAGAGGAGTAGTTATGAACCCTGTAGATCATCCTCATGGGGGTGGTGAAGGGAGGGCCCCTTTCAAGAAAGTTAGGCCTCACCTCTTAGTTCTTCTTGTGTAGCTCAAACTTTCTTAAAAAATAGAGATAGGTAGGTTGAACCCAAATTCTTCCATGGTTGCACTTGCATGAGCTTTTCCTCCCTTCTTCAACCTCCAACCTACATCAACTTCTTTTTCCTCTTCCTTCACTCTCTCTCCCGAAATGCTCTGAAAATATAATAGGAAATGATGAAGAAATGGGCTGAAATGAGTGGGTTCTCACTTTAAACCTTAAGCACCGAATGGGTTTCCAATTTCTTTCATTTTCTTTTTTTTTTCCTTTTTCCTTTTCCTTTTCTTTTCTTTTCTTTTCTTTATTTATAAATTCCAAAATTATTAAAGACAACTTCAACCAAAAGCTTTTCCATTTTCTTCAACAATGGAACAATAATAACTTAAATCCAACATCCTACAATGTGTGACAAGAGCAAATAATCCAAGGAAAGTCTCGGGTTTACAACTTACCTCTCCCTTATGAAATTTCGTCCTTAAAATTTTAAAGTCCTTAGGTGAAGAGTGTCGGGTAACTCCTCCTCATCTGGTCTTCTGACTCCCAGGTTGCCTCCTCCACTACGTGATGTCTCCAAAGGACCTTCACGAGTGGGATCGTTTCGTTCCTCAAAACTTGCTCCTTTCTGTCGAGGATCTGAACCGCTTCCTCTTTATAACTCGTCTTCTTTCAACTCAACCGGTTGTGCTTGCAACACATGTGACGGATCTGGAATATATTTCCTCAACATGGACACATGGAAAACATCATGTATTCGGGCAAGTTCTGCTGGTTACTCAAGTCTATATGCTGCTGGTCCAACTCGTTCTGTTATCCGATAAAGACCAATATATCTAGGACTCAACTTACCTTTCCTCCCAAAGCGAAGAACACCTCTCCACAGAGATAACTTTAAGAAAACCTGATCTCCAACCTGGAATTCTAAGTCTCTTTTTCGTTTATCTGCATAGCTCTACTGTCGATCTTGAGCTATCTTCAGGTTCTCTCTAATCGACTTAATGTTGTCTGACGTAACTTGTACCAACTCAGGACCAACTAGCTTTCGCTCTCCCACTTCGTTTCAACATACAGGAATTCTGCATGGTCTGCCATACAAAGCCTCGAATGGTGCCATGCCGATACTAGACTGATAGCTCTTATTATAAGCAAACTCCATACGTGATAAGTGGGTATCCCAACTTCCCTTAAACTGAAGGACACATGCTCTCAACATGTCTTCTAAGGTCTAGATGGTCTTCTCTGACTGACCATCTGTCTGGGGATGAAACGCTGTATTGAACTTCAACTTTGTTCCCATTGCTTTCTGCACACTAAGCCAAAACTTAGAAGTAAACCTCGGATCCCTATCTGAAACTATGGACACTGGCACTCCATGCTGACTCACAATCCTGTCGACGTATAGCTTAGCTAGCTGATCTAGTGTAGACGTCGCTTTAATCTGTAAAAACCGCGCTGTCTTGGTGAGTCTGTCTACTATTACCCATATACTATCATGTTCACTAGTAGTACGGGGTAATATGCTCCCACTTCCACTCCGGCACTGGCAGTAGATTAAGGAGTCCTCCTGGCCTCTGTCTCATTGGTTTAACCTATTGGTAGATCAAACATTTATCAACATATTTGGCTATCTTTCGCTTCATACCAGGTCACCAATAAGTTTTCTTCAAAGTTTCGTACATCTTGGTGATTCCTGGATGCATAGCGTAAGTTGAACTGTGAGCTTCCTCTAGTATAGCACCCTTAAGCTCACTAATACTCGGTTAACTATGGCTTCGTCTGCTTTCAACTCAAATTCTGCTTCTGATCCTTGCTTGGTGCAAGCATCTTCTGTAAATTACTATCTTCTGGATGTCTTCTCACAATCTCTGCTACTAGAGAAGACCTAACCTGAAATTAAGCTAAAAGACTCCCTGATCTCTCTGCAATCACAACCGCCCTGAAACCTCTTAACTCACTTAGCAAGGTTGCTCGAATACCACACAAGGCACTCTTTAGAAGTCTTGACTTCCTACTTAATGCATCGGCCACTACGTTAGCCTTACCCAGATGGTATTCAATGGCACAGTCATAGTCTTTAATCAGTTCTAGCCATCGCCTCTGTCTCAAATTTAGCTCTTTCTGATCAAAGATATACTTCAGGCTCTTACGATCTGTGAAAATGTGGCACTTCTCACCGAATAAATAATGTCTCCAGATCTTCAGTGCTAAAACAACTACTGCAAGCTCAAGATCATGGGTAAGGTAATTACACTCATGCTTCTTCAACTGCCTTGAAGCATAAGCTATTACCTTCCCTTCCTGCATAAGCACGCAACCTAATCCTTGCCTTGAAGCGTCACAATAAATCACATACTTCTTCCCTATTACAGGAAGTCTCAGAATAGGTGCTGTCATTAATCTCTTCTTCAGGTCCTGGAAACTCTGTTCGCATTTATCCAACAACTCAAACTTAGCATTCTTCCTTGTCAAAGCTATTAAGGGTAATGTTAATCGTGAGAAATCCTCAACAAAACGTCTGTAGTATCCAGCCAGACCTAGGAAACTACGTACCTCTGTTGCACTAGCTGGTCTCTCCCAGTTGACAATAGCTTCCACTTTCTATGGATTAACACTAACTCCGTTCGCTGAAACTACATGCCCTAAGAACACTACCTGTTTCAACCAGAACTTACATTTGTTGAACTTAGCATACAACTGTTTATCACATAGTGTCTGTAGAACAATCCTCAGATGTTCCTTATGGGCTTTCCTGTCAATTGAGTAAACTAGTATGTCATCGATGAATACTATCACAAACGATCTAAGTACTGATGGAAGATTCTATTCATGAGGTCCATCAAAACTACTGGCGCATTCGTTAAACCGAATGGCATCACTAAAAACTCATAGTGCCCATACCTCGTCCTGAATGTTGTCTTAGGAATATTTGATTCCCTAACCTTTAACTGGTGGTATCCTGACATCAAATCAATCTTAGAGAACACTGCTGCTCCCCTTAACTGGTCAAACAAGTCATCAATGCGTGGTAGAGGATACTTGTTATGTATCGTGACCTTGTTTAACTGCTTGTAATTAGTGCATAATCTGAGGGTACCATCTTTCTTCGTCACGAATAACACTAGAGCTCCCCAAGGCGATACACTAGGCCTGATGTATCCCTTGTCAACTAGTTCTTGTAATTGCACCTTTAGCTCCTTAAGCTCGCTCGGAGCCATTCTGTACGGCGCCTGTGAAATAGGTGTTGTTCCTGGTAACAATTCAATAGTGAACTCCACTTCTCTATCAGGTGGCAAACCTGATAGATCAGCTGGAAAAACATCAAGAAATTTGTACACTACAGGAACATCTTCTGGTTTCAGCTTCTCTTCCTGCACCTCTACTACGTGTGCAAGAAACACTGTGCAACCCTTACTCAACAATTTTAGCCAAACCTGGTTTCCTAAAAGTCACTTCCTTCCTATGGCAATCCATAGAAGCATAGTGAGTGAATAAGAAATACATTCCCAAAATTACATCCAACACCTGCAACTCTAGTGGAAAAAGATCCAATACCATACTGAGACCTTCTACTAAAACCTCACAATCACGCAACACTTCATTGACTAGTATAACGTCACCAACTGAAGTGTATATAACTAACCCCTTAGATAAAGGCTCTAGCATCATATTCAGCTTAGTTAGAAACATACTAGAAACAATGGAATGTGTAGCACCTAGATCTAATAAAACACGTGCAGGTACATTACAAATAAAAATCATACCAGTAATCACATCTGGTGCATCCTCTGCTTCCTGTTGAGTCATAGCGTAGACTTTTCCCTACTGCCTAGGTCTCCCCACAACTCCCTTCTACTTTGCACCGTTGGTGCCCTCTCCTGTAGCCGCAAAGACTCTTGGCTGCTCAACTGTGTGGGACTCAACGCCCTGGTCCCTCTAAACTGCTGCTCTCAGCTGTCGACAGTCTTTCTTGAGATGCCCTAGCTATCCACATTGGTAACACACACTGACACCAACAAGACACTGACCCCGATGATTCCTGCCACAACTTGCACATGGGGTTCTCCTGGTTTCACTAGCAACAGACTCCATCCGCGGTCTTGCTGCTGAACTAGCAGACTGACTGGGTGCTCTCTAACTCTACCTCTGATAGGCACTACCTGAACTCATCTGCCTCGATCACTGACCACCAGACCGACGCTTAAAGTCTTGACGGCCTGAAATATTCACTCCAGGTGTGAACCTCCACTACTCACGACCTCGAAAACCACTAGATGTTGAAGCCCCACGACTAGGCTCCACTACTGACTTCTCCTCTGTTATACTCTGCTCCACATGTAGGGCAGTCTCTACTAACTGAGAAAAATTCGTCCACTTAGTAATAGCTGTATCTGGGGTACGTATCTCAAAATGCAGCCCTCTTTCAAACCTTCGACACCTGTCACTCTCAGATGCCATAATCACATCAGTATATCGTGAAAGCTCGGTATACTTTCTCTCGTACTCGGCCACTGAAAGTGACCCTTGCTTCAGCCCCAGGAACTCATCTCTCTTTGCCTCACAGTATGTGCTGGGATAATACTTGTCTTCAAATATTCCTCTGAAAGTCTGCCAGTCTAACATACGTGCATCACTACGCCTGGCTAATATGGATTTCCACCATCCCTCTGCCTCCTTCTGCAGCAAGAATGTAGCCAATCTGACTTTTCGCTTCTCAGGACAGCTCATCACATCGAAACATTTCTCAAGCATATTTAACCAAACCTCAGCGTCAGTTGGATCTTTGGAACCCTCAAACACTGTGGCTCCTAATTTCTTCAGCCGTTCTATTCCATATATCTTTTCTGGATCACTAGGCCCTACTCTCTCTAGCCTACCTACCTCCTATGCAAATCTAAAAAACTACTCATTTCCTACTTCAGTCTGAACTCTCAGGGTACTGGTTCCCCTTTCAGATTGACCTTGGGTAGGATCCTGCGTCCCATCCTGATTCTGCTTGCGTCGCTTGCTGGTACGTGGTCGCATGACTCCTATAACATATCAATACATCAGACATGCTATAGATACTTAACTCAGATGCATGATACTAAACTTCTACCAACATTCTAATCCTGACTGGACTCACTCTTATCCATACTTGGACCATACTATGCTAGTTCTATCTGAATTGACTCAACGTCTAACTATTTACTTCCTAGATTCTTCTAAGCACTAACTGCTCTGTCTCGTTTCCCATGGAGCTAACCGCTCTGGTACCAAGTTGTCACACTCTCTCCCAGACTACCTGCTAGCTTAGTCAGGGAGATGGCGTGAAGCCAACAGACATCGTCCTCCTCTAACGATACCTATTGACCCTGCTGAATCGATGAACCTGATAAACATACTAATCTTAGATATAAAATACTTTACATGTAACACAACACAGCGGAATCCCTGAAAACCTTTAGACACACATGAAGTGTAGTCCTGACATAACTCGGTTTGGAAAATAACCTAATAGAGATATCACAACCAAAAACATATCCAACTGGGGTTTACACAACCACGACATCTAATGCTTACACAACCATAAACTATCCAGTTCTTACAAAGACATTTACAATATAAACAGACACAATGTACAACTCCACCCACGTTTAAAGCTTGATCTGGAAGCTTTTAGGAGAAAACGGACTTTGGCAGTTATCAGGCACTGGGAGCTCCATCTCTACCTGAAAAGTAGGGAAACATTTTGAAAGAGTGAGCTACGAAGCCCAGTGAGTGAACAAATTTAAAACTATAAATCCGCAAATCAGAACACGTGATAAACCTTTAAACGTATAAATCTGTTCAATCAAAGCGTTAAACATAAACGTGTAATGCTAAAAGCTTTCTCAAATGTTCCGCAAGTACATCATTAAAATCTAGCAAGGCATATCAAGTATACAAAACATTTTAACTAACATGACAAATCAACGTTGTGTAGGGCACGCCCAGTACAACCAACGTTTACTAACTCTACGATGTAGTGGGGCCCGCCCAACACTCCCATCGTCTTTATCATAGTGGGGCCCGCCCATTACTCCCGACAGCATCGTTGTCACGGGGTACACTCAACGTCAACAATGGAATATAACTTATGTGCACACGGTACCATATAGTCTCGGGCTCAATATCTCAGTCATGTACTCAATATAAGTCTCAGAAAACCACATGAAACATTAAAACATGTCTGCTTATCTTTATCTTTCGTAATACTCAAGCTTACTCGGCTTGCTCGTGAAAAACTGAAAATCTTTAAACAGTACTCGCTAATACATACTTTACCTTATATCGCATCATTGTGAGCACTGAGGTAGGATCATCTAGTATCGCATCATTGTGAGCACTTTATATCAACACACCCAAACGAGTTTACAGACTGCCTTTCTAAATGGTAATCTTGAGGAGACCATTTATACGGTGCAGCCCGAGGGATTCATTGCCAGAGGTCAAGAGCAAAAGGTTTTCAAACTAAATTGGTGCATTCATGGGCTAAAACACGCGTCTTGATCTTGGAACATTCGGTTTGATACTGCGATCAAATCGTACGACTTTGACCAAAACGTTGTTGAGCCTTGTGTCTACAAGAAAATCATCAACAGTTCAGTAGTTTTTATTGTCACACCCCGAGGATAAATGTGAAACCTGCATTCCTATATCCCTGTTTAAACTAATAACTAGGAGAATCTAACTAGGTATGAAACCCTGCGCTATAAAGGAAGAACTCTCAGTGTTGAATAAATGTTCTTCAAAAAGTTTGAAATTTAACTAATGGAAATTTAACAAGTGCAAAGCTAACACGGAACCAGGCGATTGGTGTTAAAGGCATACAATAAAACTAAGTCAAATCCTGTGTGAATTTGTGAAGTTGAACGCTTTGAATGAAATTCGTCCATGTGTTGAGAACGCATGAGCAAGAGTAGAGAAAGCGAGAGGTTAAACACGAGGCGCTGGGTAGACGATCGTGTGGCAAATGAGCAGTGCTACACGATGAGGTAGACGATCGTCTAGTAAGTGAACGACGCTACACGATGAGGTAGGCGATCGTGTAGACGGGTGCTGGACGATTGTGTAGCAATGCAGAGAGCTAAGCGATGCGGTATGCGATCGTGCGGTAAAGTATGGCACTAGACGATGCGGAGAGTCGTGCTAAATGATAGCGTTATGCGAATGGCGATAGCGCTAGACGATGAGGCGTTGGCACTGCACGATCGGCATCAGCATTAAACGATGGCGTTGGGCGATGGCGCTACGCGATGGGCATGTACGCTAGACGATGGGCATCAGTGCTACACGATGATCAAGAGTTGTGCGGTAGACTAGTGCTATACGACAACACTATGCGATGGTGCTATGCGACAATGCTATACGATGGTGCTATGTGGCAGCAGTACTAGACGATAAGTTATGTGGCGATGAGATAAGCCATGGTGGATGCATGGTGAAATGTCTTGCGTTGCTAAGGCTTACGGTACATAAGGTTGTTATGCGTTTGACATCCGAGGGCATGTGGGCGCATAGGACAAGGCTAATAGTATGCGTTCAAAGAGTGTTGATCATTATCCTAGTTGAGCGCATAGGGCAAAGGTAAGTCATACGAAAGAGAAGGATATGCAACCAAAGATGAGCCTTCCGAGCATCTGGCATATGTGACCAAGTTGCATCAATTGGATGCACAAGGTAAAATCAAATGAACGTATTTTGATGTTGGATGGACGCATGCGCCAATTGGTGGTGTCCGGACATAGGTATATTGTGCCAATTAGATGGATGTAAATGAGGTTGGACGGACGCATCTATGGTTGATGGACGCATTGAGGTAGGATGGGCGCATATGAGATTGGTTGGACACATTCAAGGTCGTCATCCGGATACGTGACTTATTGGGAAGAAATTTTAGGCCTTAAGTAAATGAGGTGGATGCACAAGAAGATATGCAAATTTAAGCATTAGACGTTGGCAAAGGAAGAGGAAGACACCTTAGATTGTGATGGCATGAAGGTTGCGTCGATAGTGTTAGGAAAGGACACTTGGAAATGCGGCCAAGTAGGAGGTGTCGGCCTTTGAGAAGGGTGAGATGCCTATAAAAGGAGCAGAATGCTTCACTTTAACCCACAAACCATTTAAGTCCATAAAGATCACAAAGAAAAGAGTAAGTTGGAGACATTCATACGTTGAACGAAGGAAAAAAGGCGTTGAACAGACGAAAGTAAGAACAGAGGCACTGAAGGAAGTTGGGTGTAAAGTTGGAGACATTCATACGTTGAACGAAGGAAAAAAGGCGTTGAACAGACGAAAGTAAGAACAGAGGCACTGAAGGAAGCTGGGTGTACGGACAGACGCCTAGGCTAAATTCAAACGAGAAGTTATCCCAGACTACTCATGCAAATCAGATAATTTTTGGACCAAATTTTTTTAAATTAAATGTAGATTTGGAGTGAGGGCTGCCTTAATGAAATTCTAATTCTAAGGCTGTCAAATTCAATGAAAACCGAGAGGTACTCACCAGTGGGGAAACAGTCGGGCCAGGGGGAATAAACTCAAGACTCTAAACTATCGCTAAAGAGTTTCAAGGCGAAACTCTAAGGAAATCTGGTTAAGAAATTTTCACACATTTTTTAAGAAGGAAATATCTTGAGATAAGGCCCGAAAGTCTGAGTAACCTAAGCTTAAAATTAAATCTGAAATAGGGTCCAGCAGAAGAATAAGGGAAACTAGGTGAACTGGGAGGAAAAGAAATCTCAGCAGGTCACTGTGAGTGGTTTCTCCTTTTACTCTTTTAAGCATATTTAGAATTAATATGTTGTAGTTTATATTATGAAATGAATATGAGATTGGGATGGTCAGGGGGGTCTATGGACCTAGAACCTGACCCCAAAATAAATCCTTACAGGATGGTCAGGGGACCAAGGAGTCTAGTTCTTGAGCCTGTGGGAAGGAAAAACCTTGAATGGGATGGTCGGAGGGCCGACAGGCCTAGCTTCTAAGTCCACGAAAGGGAGAACTATATGCACATAGGTTGATGACTATTTTTAGATGTGAAATGTTAACTATCTACCATATGTGTAGGTAGGATTGTGAAAAGCTTCATGGTATAATGGAGGTTTGCATTGGAACCTCGTGCTATAATACTTATGGTCTGAAAAAAATTTATGATTCCACTCACTGAGCTTTGTAAAGCTCATAGTTTGTTTTCTGTTTTTCTCTCGCAGGTAGCAGAAGATCCAGGTTGCGAAGTTGGTCAAGGTTTGTCACAAGTTTATAAATAGTACTAAAAGAGATTTGTAGTCGGGGTAGTGCCACACTAGTAAATGTAACTTGAATTTGTAAACTAGTTTCCCAAATAAAGCATGAAATAGTAGCATTAGTTAATATCACGCCTCTCCTCGAGCTCAGGAATGCGGACTCGGGGCGGGGTGTGACAACTTGGTATCAGAGCATAAGATTTTGGGAAAGGGTAAACTAGGGAAAAGCATAGTGATCCTATAATATGTCTAAATGTGTGGTGTATTATAGTAATCATGCCTCGTGGCAGACCGCGCAAGCAACCAGTGGGGACTCAAGATGCTACCTTAAAAGCAACGGGAGAAGATCAAGGCGGGTCATGTCATCTGCAAGTAGAAATGGGAGGTGATGAGAAAATGATGGGAAAATTTGCTCGATATTTGGCTGAGAGCTTAGAAGGGGTGTCAGTAGACCCCGAGAAATAATTTGGTATTGAGCAGTTGAAGGAACTGGGAGCCTCAACCTTTAAAGGAACAACAAACCCAGCGGATGCAGACGCTTGGTTCGTGATGGTAGAGAAATGTTTCAGGGTAATGCGATGCCCTGAAGATAGAAAGGTAGCACTAGCCACTTTTCTATTCCAGAAAAGAGCTGAGGATTGGTGGCGGGTATTTGAAGATAGAAGAAGGGGAAGAGAAGAGGTTACCTAGGAGGAATTTGGAAAAGCCTTCCATGAACAATTCTATCTACAACGATTTCGGGATGCAAAGCGAAATGAATTCCTTAAACTTGTACAAGGCTTATTATCAGTAGCCGAGTATGAACAAAAATATACCGAACTTAGAAAATATGCCGCCAGCATAATACTAGATGAAACTAAAAGGTGTAGAAGATTTGAGGAATGGCTACGAGCTAAGATACGAACACACATAACTGCCAGCACGGAGAGGCAAGAATTTCCAAAATTAGTGGAAACAATGTTACGTGTAAAAGCTAGCCTAGGAGCACCAGCAGAAATAAAATTCGAGGGGTGGAGAGAAAAGAGTCAGAAATTCTCCTTGGGGGTTCTAAATAAAAATACAAGACAATTCGGGAAGCAGGAAACAAAAATGAAGCCTACTCTGGAAGAAGTATACATGCCCAAGGAATCTATAGTAAGTACCCAAAGGCCGTGGTGTTCAAATTGTAAGAGGTATCACTTTAGGCGCTGCTATGGAGGGGCAAATGTGTGCTATAACTACGGAGAAATTGGTCATTACAAACGAAACTGTCCTTAGTTAGGAAAGGAGGATAAAGACAAAGGAAAAACCCCAGAAGTATAGACAGATGCATACTATTTTCTATTATAGATGTTTGTATAAAATTACTCTCATGTAAATATGTTTTGTTTGTGATTAATAAATATATTTTGGCAATTTATGTTTGTTTGATGAAATGATTGTTAGCTAGATGGGATCAAGTCAAGCAAGAAATCCTTTATGCAAAAGGCGTGGGAAGTACCACCCCGGAGAATGTTTAAAGGGAACAGATAAATACTATATTTGTAGGCGCACAAGGCATAAAGGGAAACAGTGCCTAGAGTTTCAACATTTCCTTAGTCACCAGGAACTAACCTTTGACGTAAGTAAAGACTACCCCTATCGTAGATGTCATAAAATCCATCTAAGAGACCAAAAAGGGAGAGAATGTGAAACCCAGATTTCTATTTTCCTTACTTAAGCAAGTGATAAAATAAATTAACTAAGTGAAAGTTAAATCCTATGTTAAATGGAAGGAAATTTCTAAGTGTTAAGTAGATTTTTCTTGAATAATTTAAGTTAGCTTTCATTGGTAAAATTGTAATGAAATTTGTATAATAAATAGGTTGACAAGGAAGCTAGTATGGAATGGTGAAGAAGGAATGGGGATTTGAAAAGAAAAATATGGAAATTGAGTTTGGGAAAATTTGGAAAAAAGTGGCTAAGTATGGAAAATTTATGTGAAATGCGTGTTGTGCACAAAGCACTGGAAGACAATTGACTAGTGGCACAATCATGTAGAAATTTCACGGAGACAAACAATGTTCGCAATAGCTAAGAGCGAGATCATTGAGATCGAGACCAGCGAGATCATTGAGAGCAAGATTTTGAGCGAGAGTGGGAGAGAGCGAGATTAGAGAGAGCAAGACCAGCGAGAAAGTGGGAGAGAGCGAGAGTGGAGAGAGCAAGACCAGAGAGAAAGTGGGAGAGAGCGAGAGCAGCCTGTGCATACAGCAACGCCTCGTCCGGTGCTGTTTTCGAATGCCTCGCCCACGCAAAAGTCGAAGGGCCTCGTTTATGCATCGAACGGCCGGACAAGTATTATGCATTGAATTTGGCCGCGTTCTTGTAGATTATACATTGGAAACCCTCTTATTGAATACAAACAAAGGTTGAAGACGCAAGGGAAAACGTCAACCAAAATTAAGTATCTTCATAAGAAAAAATCTTAAGGGCTAAGGATATTTGGTGGACGCATATGAAGAAAACACCTTAGGAAAAGGTGATGCAAGCTTGCGTTGATAAGGGGAGAAATAAACATTTGGCCATGCAGCCAAGTAGGTGCTGTCAACACCACGAGAGATTTGAATGCCTATAAATAGAGCTTTGGGATTTCATCTTCAAATCACAAAATCATAAATTTCGTAAAGGAGAGGGTGAATAGTGAGGGTTGAGAAGAACGTATCAACTTTGGATGAGGAGATCTCCCAATCTACTCGTGCATTTGGAGTGATTCCAAAGCCATCTAAAAGCTCTGGAAGTCTAGTCTTTAGAGTAGGGCTTCCAGAGGAAAAAACTCAAAGGAACTGGGCTGGAGATTGAGAAGAAGGCAGAACGATCAGACTATCAGATCAGTCTGAGCCATTCTTGAAGATTCTGAGATTCCGGCCAAACCATGATGAATTCTCATCTCAAATGTCAGGGTAAGCTTCCTGAGACATTTTAGAATAAGTTTGTAGAAGGAAGTATTCCCAAATAAGGTTCAGAACTATGAGTAATCTAAGTTGTAAATTGAATCTGGATTCTACGAGTGAAAAGGAGCCCGAGGAGCTACTAGAGTGAAAAGCTCCTAGGAAGTCAAGGTGAGTGGCTAAAATGTTTTGACTAAAACATTTTGCTTAAACTATTTGATTACAACGTGTTATAGAAAGCATGTTTTCAAGAATATTCTCATGCCTACTAGTTTTATGAAGTGATTTCCAAGCAAGTTGTCAATTATATTTTGAACGCAGGCATGTGTGAGAAATTGTTGAAAAACTATTTATATGTGTTGATTTGATCTAGCATGCATTAACATCTTTAAAGTCATGTTTTATATGTGTTACATGCTTTACAGAGAAAAGTCGTTTATGACTAGTTTTACTAAAATGCGATTCCGAAGGATATTTGAGAAGGTATTCACCCAACTAGATATTGAAGGACATTTGAGAAGGTATCTACTGGTACTGAAGGACGTTTGAGAAGGTACCAAGCCAACAGGATACTAAAGGACGTTTAAGAAGGTATCCTAGTAGCTCGATACTGAAGGACATTGAGAAGGTATTTGAGCAGAAGTACCTAATGTGTGAGGGTACTTAGTGTGGCCACAGGTGAATAGAGTCAGAGATTGAGCAAAAGGGTTCTCTCTGGACTAGTAGTTGGTGTTGAGATTGTTTTACTCATAGTAGGGTATGTTGGATTGAGAAATGATTTTACTGTTATATGATTAAAACAGCTTTATATATTTTACGCTTGGAAAATGTTTATGCTGCAGTACAAGTACTGTAAAAGTTTATGTCTCCATTAAAAACTCATTACTAAAATCATGCATGAGAATTTACTATGTTTTCTCGGTCACTCACTGAGCGTAAGCTCACCTCGTTTTCAAATGTTTTATTTCCCCCCCAACCCATCCCCCCCCCCCCCCCCCCCCCCCACAGATAGCGGTCAAATCCTCTGAAGATAGCTCTACGTCTACTTTGCCACTAAAGGACCAAAAGACATGTAACCGTTTGCTAGGTGGTTACTGTTAATATTATACACATGTTACTATTGTTCATATAGGGACTAGGGTTTGTGGGTTTTGGGACTTGTAAATCTAGTGTTGTAATGACTCTAAACTTATTATGTTTCTAAGTTAATAAATTGTGGGCCTAAAGATGTCCCATTGCATATAAATTCTAATTGGTATCAGAGTTATTCCGCAAGAGTTATTAGGTAGTAATTGTCAGCCTAAGGGTTGGTAACTGCTGCAGTCAGGCCTTTCTCTAGGCTAATAAGGTGGTTTGGGGCGGGGTGTGACAACTTGGTATCAGAGCAAAGGTTTACGTAAAACCTGGGAGAAGTTTAAGTTGATACCAAGTTTGGTATCAGAGCATAAGTTTTTGGGACAATTGAGAAATTAGTTTATACCAACTTGGTATCCAGTATAAGTTTCTGGGAAGGTTAAAGAGTTAGCTGATACCAGCTTAGTATCAGAGCAAAGGTATACGTAAACTTGGGAAAGGTTTGAACTAGCCTAGTATTAAAGCATAAGGTTTTGGGTGAAAGAGAGAGTTCATGCATTAGATTAAGTCCCATAGATAAGTCCCTAATATGTGTACCTAATAATTAGACAAAGATGCTGAGGAGAAGTGGCAAGCGGAGCAAGAAGACTGAGGAGAGGAATGTTGACCCTACCAGCGGAGGTCCTGAAGTTAGACGGGACCCAGATCCGAAGAGGAAAAGAGTTAGAGACTCAGTAGAGCAAGAAGCAACTTCTGCAAACGAGTCGAGTACACCAAGAGTAGGTGTAGAAACCCAGATGGAGGATCGAGTATTAGATAGAATCACTCAAAGATTGTCGGCGAGTGTAGGATCGATTCAAAACGATTCAGAAAAGAAATTCGGCATCGAGAGGCTGAAAGCTTTAGAAGCCACGACGTTCGATGGAGCCACAGATCCAGTAGATGCTGAGATCTGGTTGGATTTGATTGAGAAGTGTTTTAAGGTTATGAGGTGCCCTGAAGACCGTAAGGTTGAGTTAGCGGCATTCTTACTGCAAAAAGGGGCTGAGAAATGGTGGAAAGTGATAAGAGGCTAGAAGGGGTAGTTCAAAAACTATGACTTGGTCTGAGTTCAGACAAGTATTCGAAGATAAATACTACCCTAGTTCTTTTAAAGAAGCGAAGAGGGAGGAATTCCTAAAGTTAACTCAGGGAGTAATGACGGTTGCTGAGTATGAACAAAGATTTACTGAGTTATCTCAGTATGCCCTTCCGATCATCGCAGAAGAAAAGGAGAGGTGTAGAAGATTTGAGAATGGCCTAAGAAGAAAAATACGTATACTTGTTACCTCTACATTCAATTGGGTGAATTTCACTCGGTTAGTTGAGACCGCTATCCGAGTAGTGCAGAATGTAGCGAGGGAAGATGTACTCCAGTCAGGTGAAGGTTTTTGATTTGCTCTTCGGCTTCCCACGTTGTTTCTTCCGTGCTATGGTTTCGCCATAGTACTTTTACTAATGGGATCGTCTTATTCCTTAAGACCTGTTCTTTTCTATCAAGGATCTCCACTGGTTCCTCTTCATAAGACCAATTTTCTCTCAACTGTATTGGTTGCTCAGGCAACACATGGGTAGGATCTGGCACATACTTTCTAAGCATTGCCATATGAAAAACATCGTGAATACGAGATAACTTTAGAGGTAAATCCAATCTATATGCCATTGGGCCAACTCTTTCAATTATCTCGTAGGGTCCAATATATCTGGCGCTTAATTTTCCTTTCCTACCAAACCTGATTATTCCTTTCCATGGAGATAACTTAAGAAATACTTTGTCGACAACTTCAAACTCCAATTCTCTTCTCCGCTTATCGGCATAACTCTTTTGCCTTTCTCGAGCCGTCTTAAGATTATCTCTTATAATCTTAACGTTGTCTGATGTCTGCTGCACAAGTTCTAGACCTAGTAATTTCCTTTCACCGACTTCATTCCAACATATCGGAGTTCTACATGGTCTTCCGTATAGTGCCTCATACGGTGCCATCCTGATACTCGAATGGTAATTGTTGTTATACGCAAATTCGATTAACGACATATGCGTATCCCAACTACCTTTAAATTGCAATATACATGCTCTCAGCATGTCCTCTAATATATGAATTGTCCGCTTCGACTGACCATCCATCTTTGGATGAAAAGCGGTACTAAAATATAACTTGGTTCCCATAACTTTCTGCAAACTAAACCAAAACTTTGATGTAAATCTGGAGTCTTGATCCGATACAATTGAAACTGGAGATCCAAACTGACTCACAACTCGATCAACATACAACTTAGCTAATTGGTCCAGGGTAAAAGTAACTTTAACAGGTAAATACTTAGTTGTTTTTGTCAATCTATCTATAATCACCCATATATCATCATAGCTCGCTGGTGTCCTATGTGATCCAAATAGGAAATCCATCGTAATATGCTCCCATTTCCACTATGGTACTGGGAGTGGATTAAGTAATCCTGCTGGCCTCTGTCTGTCCGGTTTAACTTGTTAACATATTAGACACCTGTCAACATACTCTGCTATTTCTCTTTTCAAACCAGGCCACCAGTACGATCTCTTTAATGTTCTGTACATCTTCGTACTGCCCGGATGCATAGCATAGGCTGAACTATGTGCTTCTTCTAGAATGGCTCGTTTAAGTGCTAAGTCCTTAGATACGCATACTCTACCTTCCTTTAATAGCACTTTGTCGGCTCTTAATTGGTAGTCCGTCCTCAATCCTTTAATACTTCTTCAGCTAACTTCTGAAGATCAGAATCCTTTAATTGTTCACGTAGAATATCTTCTACGAGAGTAGGACACACTTGAAATGAAGCTAGTAACCCTTCTGTTTGACCGATTGACAGAACCTATATCCCAGGCACCATAAACAAGATTGTCTTTGACTAAAATAAGGATAAAGCCTATAACTATGAGTATATTCAGACTGTTGTTATTTTAAAACATTGTAAGTCAAACATTTTAGTCAAATATTGTAGTCACTCACCTTGATCGTTTAGGAACCTTTCTCTCTAGAAGTTCCTTTTTCACCTCGGGCTCCCTTTGAACCCTAAAATCCAGATTCAATTTAAAGCTCAAATTGTTCATAGTTATAGGCTTTATCTAGAGATACTTCCTTCTACACATATGCTCTAAAATGTCTCGGGAATCTTATCCTAAAATCTTAGCTCAAAAATTCTCGTGGTTTGGCCGAAATCATCAAAACATCAAGACTGGCCCAGCTTACCCAAAAGCTCGACCCCTTGGTCTTGTCCTACTTTTTCAGCCCGATTCCTTGGAGTTCCTTCTCCGGCAGCCCCACCATGAAAACTAGACTCTTTCAGCTTTCAGATGGCTTTGAAATTACATCAAACGCACGAGTATTCTGGGAGAACCCCTCTTTCCAAGTTGATGCTACTTTCTGACCTTTCTGTCCAACAGCATCTCCCCTTTCAGAATCTCTTGACCAACGCATGGTCCTACCATCAACGCATAGCCTCTTCCCAAAAAACTCTTCTTTATGTCCTTTGAAGATAATTGAGTTCTCATCTGAAGTTCTCAGCCCTATTTATAAGCGTCCAAAGGCCCTCCAACATCGACACCTACTCCTCCATGTATTACTCTTAAAGATTGCCAACCTTCAGCCTCTTCCATCTCTTGCTTGAGGTGTCTACCAATGCAAGGTTTGATCCATGCAAGTGCTGGATGTCTTCCTTCTACATTGCCAATGCATGAGACCAAATTTGCATGTCTCCTCAAGCCTCCACCTCAAATCCTTAAGTCTGGAGGTTTCTTCTCAACGAGCCACAAGTTAGGATGATGTCTTCCTTATGAGCTCATCCTTCTTATGCGTTCATTCCCTTCAATATGCGTTCACTAGGGTGATTCTCAATGCATACAACTAGCCTAAGGTATCAACACATAGTGTACTTAGAACGCATAGTAGGTCCTCAACGCATAGTATGATTCCAACGCATAGCAATCCTTAGTTTCCCATAATTTCCAACATAGCACCATCACATGAGCCAACACCATGTGTCCAACCTAGTCTATCGCATGGCCTATGTCCAACACATCCCTCGTACAAGACATCACCAACCTCCAACGTTGGTTGGCCTATGTTCGACGCATAGGCTGGGCGCTTGGGCTCGACGCCTGGCATGTCCGCTCGACGCATAGGCAGGGACGCTTGGCATCCCCGCTCAATGCATGCCTCTAACGCATGCCTTGTACATGCCCTTGCGTTAGCTGCATGCAAGCCCACAGCCATTGCCCAAGCCTTCTTGCTTCCAAAGATTAGTGCAACATGAAGCCAACCTCCCACATATTCTTAGGCCTTGCGTTCAATGAACTAGGCCCTCCACATGCGTTGGCCACCTTTTAATCCTTTTTATTTTCATAATATTAATGCTTTCACCATTTCATCTTGCCCTAATATCTTTATTGTCACACCCCCTCCCTAGCCTTACCCCAAGACTTGGAAGAGAGCATGAAGACATACTAGTACCATTCTATAATAATATTTTAATTTAACATTTCCCCCTTTATCTATTAAAAGCTTTAACATGTTCACAATAACCATCTAACATTTCATACATGTAGCTAAATTTTCCTATACTCTTCTATTACATGATCCGAGCCGTGCCCTGATAAATTGCCAAGTCCTGGTGTTTTGGGTGGTTGTAGACTCCTTTCTAAACGCTCCGCTTTGTAACCTGGGGGGGGGGGGGGGGGGAATAGAAGAAAACATTTGGAAAAACATGAGCTAATAAGCCCGTGGTGCCTTTTAAGATAACAATAGCTTAATAAAACATATTTTTGGGAAGTCAATCACATAATCATAATTTCATTATAATCTATGCATGATCACATGTAATCTCATTCAATCATTATCCTCCGTCACATGCTATACTTGGCATGTTCACATCATGCATATATTAACAATCACAACCACTTTTTATGGAAACTTTTCTATAATCCGCTTTCCCCGCCAATGTGCACATCGACAACTATTTCTCGCTAGTCATGCTTAGATATCTTGACTATATTTCCCGCCGGTTGTTACCGAATATCATTTTCCGCTGACCAAAGCCGACTATATTTTCCTGCCAAGTACCATTTTTAAGCATGCTAACTTATGTATTTTGGGTATAATCTTAGTTTCCATAGAAATTACACATACAATATCATGACAAGTAACATAACATTATAAGCATGCATTTGTACTTACCTATGCATTTATTCATATAACAATGCATAAAACTAAATAACCACTCACCGTAAGTAAGATTTTCTACTAAAACCACTTTGAGAATATCTTCCTGAGATTTCCTCCATATCAAAGAAAATTTCTCAATTAATACTTGTTATATCAATAAATAATGCTAAAATAGCCAAAATACCTTTATATAATAAAAGTACCAGCTTACCCCACTCCAAACTTAGCCAAAATCCTAAAATCAGCACCTTTAGAGGTTATTTTAACTGTTTGGGCGCAATGGAGTCTGGCAGGCAGCTGAGGCGTTCGGCCAAGTGCAGGGAGTGCATGTTGCGTCGCACGATGGGCTGCTGCATTGGGCTGGCGTGCGTGATCCGTTGGTGCCAGGCGCACTGCTTTACAATGGACAGACGCAACGTTGCAAGGTGCAAGGCGCACGCTGTGTGATGGACACGTTGGCTAGCTGGGCGTATGCGTCCAGATTGACTCCAAAATTTCACCAACGCAACTTCAGCTCCTTTGGACCCTAATTAATTTGGCAGCCTCAATACTCAAACTTAACACTCTTAATAAGCTCTCAACACAGAGATTTTAGTGATGGTATGAATGAATTGTTCTCGCCCAACCCCTCTATTTATAGCCATCCCAAGCTCACCTCCTTGTGACAACTCAACTCACATTTGTCCCTTTTTAAAGCTGTCAACACTTAGCCTATTCCAGCAAAGCCTTGAGTTGTTCTCACCTTAATTTGCCAGCCAAAATTCTCATTTTGCATGCAACTTCCTTCATCCACCTCCTGCTTAGGATGATAAGACTATTTTTTCATGTAATCATCTTTGTCCACCTCCTGCTTAGAGTGATAGGATTGCTTTGTGTGAACTTCCTTTTGCCACCTCATTCACTTAATACCTAAAAATGTTTATCTCTTAATTTGTTAGGCTTATGGACGCATTTCATAAATATTGTCATCTCCCTTTGGGGTTCTTTTCTTCATCAATTAGCCTTCCTTTTGTCCATAACGCATAGCAAGACAACTTACTACCATCGCAATCCCACTTAACCATCGCATGAATTAGCCATCACCAACGCATAGGGTGGCCGCTAATCCTTGATGCATGACTCACTAGGTATAACCGCACAGCTTGCTTGACATGGGCGCATGACGCTTAGCATAGACGCTAGCCACCGACGCATGGGCGTGCTTGGCCGCATGGGCGTTTGGCAAGGTGCTCGACGCATAGGCTGGGCACTCGGCAGGCTCGGTAGCATTCGACGCATAGGTTAGGCGCTTGGGCTCGACGCCTGGGCTGGGCGCCTGGCATGCTCGCTCGCACATAGGTAGGGGCGCTTGGCATGCCCGCTCGACGCATGCCTCTAACGCATGCCTTGCCTGCGTCCGCATGCCTTGTGCATGCCTTTACGTTAGCTGCGTGCAAGCCCACGGCCATTGCCCAAGCCTTATTGCTTCCAAAGATTAGTGCAACATGAAGCCAGCCTCCCACGTACTCTTAGGCCTTGCATTTAATGAGCTTGGCCCTCCACATGCGTTGGCCACCTTTTGATCCTTTTTATTTTCATAATACTAATACTTTCACCATTTCATCTTGCCCTAATATCTTTATTACTTTTTTTTTCCCTTCTCCAAATAACCTTCCACCTTAGATTTAAGGTCTTACATTTACCACTACTTAAAATAATTTCGTCCCGATATTAAACAAAACTTTTATTAATTGATTTGCCTAATACAGTTATATTACACAATGACTTTTATCTTAGTCTTCTAAAACTTTCTCTTTCCCTTTTCCCACGACCGATATATTGTCTTCCCTATCTTGAGCTAACCCATATAGTTTTCCCAACGTCATTTTTCCTATTTCTCCTTTTCTTCCTCCTTCAGTCCATCCTCCTTCAACATTCGTTGGTCTCACTCTCGGGTTGCTTGGTGATTGTATATTTCCAGTATTCATCAACTAGGGATATTCTCGTTTAAAGTGTCCTGGATTGCCACACTTAAAACATGTGCGTGATCGTCCTTGGGTTTGTTTCCAACATCTTCCCTAGTGAAATTTATTACAGACCAGGCATCTTGGTCTTTGGTTAACACTCACCATTGACTCCTTTATTTGGCTTTCCCATTCAGGGTCTGCTTTAGTGTTTGCAATTCCTCTTCTTTTCCATCTACTTCTACTTTCTACCCTGGGGGTAAAATTTCTTGGTTCTTCTATCCGCCACTTACTTATTGATGAATCCTTTTCTGGTCTTACTTTTTCTGCCGTTAAACTTCTTTCTACTCTTCATTGTGTGGTGTGTTGGTGTGTTGTGTTGGTGGGGGGGGAGAGAGAGGGAAGGAAAACATTGAAAATGGGGTGAGCTTACTAGCCCAGTGAGTAACTTAAGAAAGATAACTGATTCTCATGCAAAATTTCAATAAAGATTTTAACTGAAATATAAACTTTCTACAGTACCATGTACCGTAGTATAAACATTTTCCAAGCATAAAGCATATAAAGTTGTTTTAATCATAAAATATTGAACTTGTTTCTCAGTTGAGAATAACCCCACTGTGGGTAAAAACAATCCCAACACCAACTGCTAGTCAAGGGAGAACTCTTTTGCTCAATCTCTGACTCTATCTACCTACGTGCACGTGGCCATGCTAAATACCGTCAAACCTTAGATACTTCTACTCAGATACCTTCTCAAATATCCTTCAGTATCGAGCTACTAGGATACCTTCTCAAATGTCCTTCAGTATCCAATTGGTTTGGTACCTTCTCAAACGTCCTTCAGTACCAATAGATACCTTCTCAAATGTCCTTCGGTATCTAGTTCGGCGGATACCTTCTCAAACGTCCTTCAGTATCGCATTTTAAGTAAAACTAGTCATAAATGACTTTCTCTCTTTAAAGCATGTAAAATATAACACACACATATAAAAACATAGCTTTAAATATACTAACGCATGTTGGTTATATTTAACACATATAAATAGCTTTTCAACAAACTTCCCACACATGCATGCGTTTAAAACATAACTCATGGTTTGCTTGGAAATCACTTTGTAAAACTAGCTGGCATGAGAATAATCTTCTTTAAAACATACTTTCTGTAAAACATTGTAAATCAAACATTTTAAGCAAATTTTTTAGTCAAACGTTTTAGTCACTCACCTCGATCGCTTAGGAACTTTTCACTCTAGTAGTTCCTTTTCTACCTCAGGCTCCCTTTTTCACCCCTAGAATCTACATTCAACTTATAGTTCAGATTACTCATAGTTCTAAATCTTATTTTGAGATACTTCCTTCTACAAACATATTCTAAAATGTCTCAAGAAGCTTACCCTAAAATTTAAGCTCAGCACTTCTCGTGGTTTGGCCGGAATCACAAAATCTTCATGACTGGCCTAAGCTTACCCAACAACCTGACGCTTCTATCTTCTTCTCAGTTTCTAGCCCGATCCCTTCAAGCTTTTTCTCCGGCAGTCCTACCCTGAAAACTAGACTTTAAGAGCTTTCAGGTGGCTTTGAATTCACTCCAAATGCACGAGTAAATTGGGAAAACTTCTCGTCCCAAGTTGATGCTGTTTTCTAGACTTCACTGTCCAATGCGTCCTCTTTGAAGCTCTATGATCAATGCATGGATTTTGCTCTCAACGCAAGGTTTGTTCAACTTTCCCACTCTTTTCTAATGTAATTTGAGTTGTGATCTGAAAAATGAAGTCTTTGGCCCTATTTATAGACGTCCAAACCTTCTCCAAATTCGACACCTCCTACTTGGCTGCATGTCCAAGTGTTTCTCCCACATACTACCAACGCATCTTTTTTATCAACACAATCTAAGTGTCTTTCTCCTATGTAGCCAATGCATGAGCTTCAAATTGCATGTCCTCTGATGCAACCACCTCAAATGCTTAAGGCTTAAGGCTTCCTTCCAAGAATACACATGGTTTGATGACGATTTTTAGGTGATCTCATCCTTTATATGCGTCCAACTCTTGAATATTCAACGCATAGTCCACTACTCAACGCCTAGCAACCCAACTTAGCTATCGCAATCCAACTTAGCCATCACAAGAGCTAGCCATCACCAATGCATAGGGTGGCCGCTCATCCTCGACGCATGGCTCACTAGGTAGGTGCGCTTGGCATGGGCGCATGGTGTTTGGCATAGGCGATGGCCGATCGACGCTTGGGCGTGCTGCATAGGCTGGCCATTGCTCGCTTGCTCGGCCGCATGGGCGTGCTCGGTGCATTGATGCTCAGTAGGGTGCTTCGACACATGGGCATGGCTGTTTGACAAGGTGCTCGCTGCATAGGCATGGCCGCTCAACACATGGCAGGGGCGTTTGGCTGGCCGCTCGACGCATTCGGCAAGGGCGCTGTACATCAACCGCTCGACGCATGGGCTACCTTCCAACGTATGCCTTGCCTACCCTTGTGCCTTCCAACGCATCACCTCCATATTTCTTCCTTCAATCGCATGCCATCACCAACAACCCTTCCAACGCATCAACACACAATTTTTATACTTAGCCAAATTTTCCAAGTTTTTTCCCAAAAGTCAAGCTTCCAAATTTCCTCTTTTCTTCTAATTTCCACCCTTTTCTCTACCATTCCACACTAGTTTCCAAATCAACCTACTCATCACACTGATCTCAATAGGGAACATACTCAAGTAGAAAAATTAGGATTCGGGGTTCACATTTACCTTCCTCTTATAAAAATTTCATCCTTGAAATTTCACTACAAGCCCGTCAATTAAACAACTACGGATACTTGTTTCTGATTTGCTCTTCGACTTCCCACGTTGCTTCTTCCATGTTATGGTTTCGCCATAGTACCTTTACCAATGGTATTGTCTTATTCCTTAAGACTTGCTCTTTTCTGTCAAGAATCTCCACTGGTTCCTCTTCATAAGACAAATTTTCTCTCAACTGTACTGGTTGCTCAGGCAACACATGAGTAGGATCTGGTACATACTTTCTAAGCATTGCCACATGAAACACATCATGAATACGAGATAACTCTAGAGGTAAGTCCAATCGATATGCCATTGGGCCAACTCTTTCGATTATCTCGTAAGGTCCAATATATCTGGGGCTTAATTTCCCTTTCCTACCGAATCTGAGTATATCTGGGTCCAATATTGGCCTTTGTCTTTCTGGTTTAACTTGTTGACATACTAGACACCTATCAACATACTCTGTTATTTCTCTTTTCATACCAGGCCACCAGTACGATCTCTTTAATATCCTGTACATCTTCGTACTGCCAGGATGCATAGCATAGGCCGAACTATGTGCCTTCTCTAGAATAGCTTGTTTAAGTGTTAAGTCCTTAGGTACGCATATCCTACCCTCTTTTAGTAGCACTTTGTCGGCTCTTAATTGATAGTCCGTCCTTAATCCTTTACCTACTTCTTCAGCTGACTTCTGAAGATTGGAATGCTTTAATTGTTCACGTAGAATATCTTCTACGAGAGTAAGACGTACTTCAAATGAAGCTAGTAATCCTCTTGTTTGATCGATTGATAATGCCACCCTAGCATTATACAACTCATGAATCAGTGTACCCTTTACTGAATTGATACTAGCTCTAGCTGATCTGGTTTTTTGACTTAAGGCATCAGCTACCACATTTGCTTTACCTGGGTGATAGTCAATGGTACAGTCATAGTCTTTGATCAACTTGAGCCATCTTCTCTGTCTCAAGTTCAGTTTCTTCTGATCAAAGATATACTTCAGACTCTTATGATCTATGAATATATGACATCGCTCACCAAACAGGTAATGTCTCCACAACTTTAGAGCTAACACAACTGCGGTTAACTCTAAATCGTGCGTAGGGTAGTTACTTTCATGCTTCTTTAACTATCGAGAAGCATAAGCTACTACCTTTCCCTCCTACATCAGCACACATCCTAACCCTTGTTGGGATGCATCACAATAGCCTCAAACTCCTTACCTAGTATAGGTAGAGTTAACACTGGTGCTGACACTAACTTCTGTTTCAACACCTGAAAACTGTGCTCACATTCTGGTGACCACTCAAACTTCCCATCTTTTCTGCTCAATTTTGTCAACGACAGAGCTATCTTAGAAAAGCCCTCCACGAATCTCCTATAATAACCCGCTAAACCCAGAAAACTGCGTACTTCGGTTACATTCAGGGGTCGTTCCCATTTGACTATTGCTTCTATCTTTTCGGAATCAATGCTAAATCCATCAGCTGAAACTATATGCCCAAGAAATATGACTTGGTTTAACCAAAAATAACACTTACTAAATTTGGCATATAACTTGGCAATCAAAGTTTGAGACTACAAGGAGGCATTTGTTTAAATGTAAGACCCTAAATATAAGGTGGAAGGTTATTTGGAGAAGGAAAAAAAAAGTAATAAAGATATTAGGGCAAGATGAATTGGTGAAAGCATTAATATTATGAAAATAAAAAGGATCAAAAGGTGGCCAACACATGTGGAGGGCCAAGCTTATTGAACGCAAGGCCTAAGAGTAAGTGGAAGGCTAGCTTCATGTTGCACTAATCTTTGGAAGCAAGAAGGCTTGGGCAATAGCCGAGGGCTTGCACGCAGCTAACGCAAGGGCATGCACAAGGCATGCGTCGAGTGGGCATGCCAAGCGATCCTACCTATGCATCGAGTGGGCATGCCAGGTGTCACGGTCATGCTTGTCCAGGGCCTATTGCCCATGGCCGCATGCCCGATCCAACCCCTTCTAACATACTTTCATATCTTGTATTGTATTAGCTTAGTTAGCTTGCTTTCTTTACATTTTCATTGTAAGTGACCACTCGCCCTTTTGCATATGCAAGGGAGCCAGTTGGCTTTTTGTTCAGAATGCACTATATGGGGATCAGACTAACCATCACTTCCTCATACCCGGAGTAGTACTCTATAAAGCTGTTGTTGTTGCTTATTGCTTTCTAGTCTACTACAATCTTTCTTTCTTTATTCACACTCACAAAAACTTCTTATGAAAATCTTTTCTCCAAACCCGTTTTCTAAAACCGTTTTCCCTAAAACGAGGGTGGAGGTTATGAGAGGCACTCGGTGTGCCACCGGCAGTCCGTATTCGAGTTGGCTGACTTGTTCGTGAGCGAGAAAAAGTGCCGCACAATCGCTAAGAGAAGCTTCCGAAAGAGCGATTGTGACACCAGGCGCCCAGCCCATGCGTCAAGCCCAAACGTCCATCCTATGTGTCAAACGCTGCCGAGCCTGCCGAGCGCCCAGCCTACGCGTCGAACGCTGTCGAGCCTACCGAGAGGCTATGCCTATGCGTCGAGTGCCTCTACCCATGCATCGAGCGGCCAGCCTTTACTGCAAGCGCACTATTGAACGGCCATGCCTATGCGACCGAGCACGCCCATGCAGCCGAGCAAGCCTTGCGAGCGATGGCCAGCACCTATGCAACACGTCCATGGGTCGATGGCCAGCGCCTATGCCAAGCGTCATGCGCCCATACCAAGCAAGTCGTGCGATTATACCTAGTGAGCCATGCGTCGAGGATGAGTGGCCACCCTATGCATTGGTGATGGCTAATTCATGCGATGGTTAAGTGGGATTGCGATGGTAGTAAGTTTTCTTGCTATGCGTTATGGACAAAAGGAAGGCTAATTGATGGGGAAAAGAACCCCAAGGGGAGATGGCAATATTTATGAAATGCGTCCATAAGCCTAACAAATTATAAAGATAAACATTTTTAGGTATTAAGTGAATGAGGTGGCAAAAGGAGGTTCATACAAAGCAATCCTATCACTCTAAGCAGGAGGTGGACAAAGGAGATTACATGCAAAAGTGGTCTTATCACCCTAAGCAGGAGGTGGATGAAGGAGATTGCATGCAAAATTAAAATTTTGGCTGGCAAATTAAGGTGAGAACAACTCAAGGCTGTGCTGGAATAGGCTAAGTGTTGGCAACTTTAAAAAGGGACAAATGTGAGTTGAGTTGCCACAAGGGCGTGAGCTTGGGATGGCTATAAATAGAGGGGTTGGACGAGAACAATGCATTCATACCATCACCAAAATCTCTGTGTTGAGAGATTATTTAGAGTGTTAAGTTTGAGTATTGAGGCTGCCAAATTAATTAGGTTTCGAAGGAGCTGAAGTTGCGTTGGTGAAATTTTGGAGTCAGTCCAGTGCATACGCCCAGCCAGCCAACGCGTCCATCACATAGCGCGCACCTTGCGCCTTGCAACACTGCGTCCGTCCATCGTAAAGCAGCACGCCTCACACCAACGCATCATGCACCCCAGCCCAATGTAGCAACCCACAATGCACGCAGCACACACACCCTGCACTCGGTCGAACGCCCCAGCTGCCTGCCAGACTCCATTGCGCCCACACAGTTAAAATAACCTCTAAAGGGGCTTATTTTGGGATTTTGGCTAAGTTTGGAGTGGGGTAAGCTGGTACTTTTATATAAAGGTATTTTGGCTATTTTAGCATTATTTATTGATATAACAATTATTATGTAACGCCCGAATCCTTACACCTTATGATCCGACCGCTACGACATGCATACTTAGACTTTTCTATCATGAGATGAGTTTTGGTTGAAATTTCAAAGAACATATCTAAATTTTATTATTTAGATAGAAAAACTATATAAAAATTTATTTATCAAAACACCAGGATCTATAAAACATTAGCATGGTGGTACAAAATGTATGTGCCTATAATAGTGAGTTTGATGGTTGGCCATTTGAGCGACGTCCAACTCTGCCATCTACGTTGTGTCCTTACCTACAAAGTCTGTAAAAATATAGGATGAGTATATAATATACCAGTAAGTAGTTCTCACGTAGGGTAGTGATCAAATGCATAATCACAAGCAACATGTCATGAAAACATATGATTGGAACCGAAAACGTATAATAACATGTGGTGGTCGGTTATGCTTCCAACATAAATCTCTCCGCCCTGATAGGACGATGAGGACCTAAGCGAAAACTAACCCATCTGATGATTAGCGGGTCATGTAGTCAATAGGGCCAGAGTCGCATCTAACATCAACTATTAGCATAAACGTTATGCTTCCAACATAAATCTCCCCGCCCTGATAGGAAGATGAGGACCTAAGCGGAAACTAACCCATCTGATGATTAGCGGGTCATGCAGTTAGTAGGGTCAGAGTCGCATCCAACATCAACCATTAGCATAAACGTTATGCTTCCAACATAAATCTCTCCGCCCTGATAGGAAGATGAGGACCTAAGCGGAAACTAACCCATCTGATGATTAGCGGGTCATGCAGTCAGTAGGGCCAGAGTCACATCCAACATCAACCATTAGCATAACCAAAAGATTAGACTGGAAGCATAACTTACACCTAATTAAAACTTGATTTTAACGTAATCGTGAACAAACATAATGCATGGGATCCCTTGTAGAGAAACGTGTTCTAAACATGTAATGCAATATAACAATTAACATAACCATGCAACATAATAAAGGTACACTACCATAGAACATTTAAAGAGAGGGTGAGATAAACTACTTACCTTGACTGTGATCTAATTATTCCTTATTATTCTTTATGATTTTATCAGCAGAGTTTTCCCTTTTTAAATCAAAAGAAGAAATTTGGGCAGCACTTTACCCGAGCTTTTCTCTTTTAATCTCACAGAACTTCCTCACTCACACTTACTTTTTCACACGATTCTTTGTTACTGAGATTTGTTTGAGAATGGGTTAAATCTTCGGCAAAGGGTCCTATTTATAGTAGTTTTCAGCTCTTCTCAGTGTGACAAATCATCGTACAGGTGGCTTCTTTAAAATTACTTATGGTTTATGGATTTCTCTCAATAAGACACCTAATCTTGGCTAACGTTTTCCCTTACGTCATCATTCTTTGTTTGTATTCAATTTTAGGGTTTTTCCATGTATAATCTATAAGATCGTGGCCAAATTCAACGCATAATTCGCGCTTCTATCCAAATCTCGCTCACTCTACTCTTAAAATCTCGCTCTCTCCCGTTTTCTCGCTAGGAATTCACTCTGTCCTGCTTTCTTGCTGGAAATCTCGCTCTCTCCACTCTCGCTCTCAAATTTTCTCTACCATCTCACTCTCTCCAGCTTTCTCGTTCTCGCTCCCGGTCTCGCTCCTGCTCCCGCTCCCGCTCTTTCCTACTGTCTCGCTAAGAATAGCTCTCTTTACTCTCGCTCTCTTCAACTTCCTCACTACAATTCTCACTCTCTCCAATTTTCCTTCAATCTCGCTCTCTTCAGGGATCTCGCTCTCTCTACTCTCGCCAACCTCAATCTCGCTAGTATCGCTCGCTGGGTTTCTCGCTCTCCAATTCTTTCTTCGATCGCGCAGCTCTCTTCTTAGAATCTCGTTTTCTCCAGTTTTCTCGCTAGTATGGCTCTCGCTCTCTCCCACTTTCTCGCTCCCTTATTCATTATCTTTTGAATAATGAATAAATTTCCAATTTCAAAATTTTTTTTTCCTTCTAAATTTCCACCCCTTTAAATAAAATTTCGTCCTGCTTATTATTTGACATTTAATTTCCTATATGCGTACAAATCTGGGTCGTTACATTCTTCCCCCCTTAAGAACTTTCATCCTCGAAAGTTTCTTGGTTCTTAAAAAGATAAGGGTATTTGTCTTTCATCTCTTCTTCTCATTCCCATGTAGCTTCTTCCGCTTGCTGATTTCTCCAGAGAACCTTCACTAAACTTATTTCCCGATTACGAAGCGACTTCTTCTCTTTTTCCAGGATGCAAACCGGAGTCTTTTCATATTCCAAGTTTTCACTTATTTGTAGAGGTTCATAATTTACTATGTGTGATGGGTCAAACACGTATTTTCGAAGCATCGATACATGAAAGACATTATGTATTGTAGAAAGTGTGGGTGGTAATGCCAATCGGTAAGCTACTTGGCCATACGTTCTAATATTTCAAAGGGTCCAATGAAGCGAGGGCTAAGCTTGCCTTTGCGTCTGAAACGCATAATGCGCTTCATTGGTGCTACCTTTAGAAATACGTGATCTCCTACTTTGAATTCCAGCTCTTTTCGATGGTTATCAGCATAATTTTTCTGTCTGCTTTGAGCTGTTCGCATTCTTTCCCGAATTAGCTTAATTGACTCTGATGTTTGTTGCACCAATTCAGGTCCTAGTAGTGTTCGCTCCCCGATTTCATCCCAATGTACAAGGGATCTGCATTTCTTTCCGTATAAGGCTTCGAAGGGAGCCATACCAATTGTCGCCTGATAACTATTATTATAAGAAAATTCTATAAGATGTATCTGCGAATCCCATGCTCCAATAAAATCCAAAGTACATGCCCTCAACATGTCTTCTAGGATTTGATTAACTCGTTCAATTTGGCCATCAGTTTGTGGGTGGAAGGCTGTACTGAAATTTAGCTGTGTGCCCATTGCTTTCTGTAAACTTTTCCAGAACTTGGAGACGAAACGAGGGTCTCGATCTGAAAGAATTGATACTGGGATTCCATGTAACCGGATGACCTCTTTTTAAGTACATTTGAGCTAGTGCTTCCGTAGTGTGAGTAGTTTTGCATGGTAGGAAGTGGGCCGATTTGGTGAGTCGATCTACAATCACCCAAATCATGTTGTGGCCTTTAACAGTTCTCGGGAGTCCTGAGATGAAGTCCATAGAAATATGTTCCCATTTCCATTCTGGAACATTTAGAGGCTGAAGGAGTCCTTGTGGTCGTTGCCGTAGAGCTTTCACCTGTTGACAAACCAAACATTTACTTACATAGTCGGCTATATCCTTTTTCATGTTACCCCACCAGTAATGTGCTTTCAAGTCTCGATACATTTTGGTACTCCCAGGATGTATTGAAAAGCATGATCCATGAGCTTCCTTCAATAGTTCTTTCTTGATTTCTTCATTATCGGGTACACATAGTCGTCCACGATAAAGGAATGCAGAGTCTGGGGCTGTAGAGAATTGATTGGTTTCTTCATTCTTTGATTGTCGTTGTTTGTTTACGTATTTGTCTATTTGTTGTGCATCAATTATCCTTTGCCTTAATGTAGGTCTTGCAATTAACTGTGCTATTTGAGTTGTGAAGGTTTCCGGTATTAGTGAGATCTCAACTCTTTCAAGATCATCTATTATGTGTTTGGAGATGGTACTTAGAGCTGCTGTATGTGTTGACTTTCTACTAAGAGCATCAGCAACAATGTTAGCTTTTCCTGGATGATAGAGGATCTCACAGTCATAGTCTTTGACTAATTCTAACCATCTTCGTTGCCTCATATTTAACTCTTTTTGGGTAAAGAAGTACCTAAGGTTTTTATGATCTGTATAAATTTGGATCTTTTCCCCATATAAATAATGTCTCCATATCTTTAAGGCAAAGACTACGGCAGCTAATTCCAAGTCATGAACGAAATAATTTTGTTCATAAGGTTTTGGTTGTCTTGAAGCATATGCTATTACCTTTCCGTGTTGCATCAATACACAACCAAGCCCCTTCTTCGATGCATCACTATACACAGTTAAACCCCCTGATCCGTCAGGTATAGTGAGAATAGGGGCTGTGGTCAACATTTCCTTTAGTTCCTGGAAGCTTTGCTCACATGCTTGGTTCCAGACAAAAGGATTATTCTTCTTGGTGAGGTTGGTTAAGGGTAATGCTATACTTGAGAAATTCTTCACAGATCGTCTATAATATCCTGCTAATCCAAGGAAGCTGCGCACTTCGCTGACTGTTGTTAGGCGAGGCCACTTGCTAACTGTTTCAGTTTTAGCAGGATCTACTGAGATTCCTTCTTGCTTTACAATATGCCCGAGGTAGGCAACTTGTCGCGTCCAAAACTCACACTTGGAGAATTTGGCATACAACTTTTCATTTCTTAATATGGAAAGAACGTCCCTAAGATGTTTTTCATGTTCTGCCTCAGACTTGGAATAGACCAAAATATCATCTATAAATACGATCACGAAGTTATCAAGATGGTCCTTAAAAATTCTATTCATCAAGTCTATGAAGGCTGCTGGGGCATTCGTTAATCCAAAGGGCATCACAAAGAATTCATAATGCCCATATCTTGTTCGGAAAGCAATCTTGGGTATATCCGACTCCTTGATTCGTAGTTGATGATATCCAGATCGTAAGTCTATTTTAGAGAATACTGAGGCTCCTTGTAATTGGTCAAATAGGTCATCAATGCTTGGGAGTGGATACTTATTCTTTATTGTCAACTTATTCAACTCCCGATAACCTATACATAAAGGCATTGATCCATCCTTTTTCTTAACAAATAAAACAAGTGCTCCCCATGGAGACACGCTAGGGCATATAAATCCCTTATCTAACAATTCTTGTAATTGTATTTTGAGTTCTTTTAATTCCGTAGGTGCCATTCTATATGGTGCTTTAGATATTGGTTCAGCTCCGAGAATTAGATCTATGCAAAATTCTATTTCTCGATTCGGTGGTAAACTCGGTAGCTCTTCTGGGAATACATCTTCAAATTCTCTTATTACAGGGATGGCCTTAATTTCATCCTTTTGGTTTCGTAAATCTACTACGCTTGCTAAATATGCTCAAGCTCCATGGTTGAGCAAATGCTTAGTTTTTAAGGCTAAAATTATTCTTGGAACTGATTGTGTATTAGAACTCTTAAACTTAAACTTGGTTCCTGCTGGAAAGGTGAATATGACCTCTTTATTATGGCAATCTATGCTTGCATAGTTTGCTGCTAACCAGTCCATACCTAGTATTATGTCGAAATCACTTATGTCTAGGATGATAAGGGTCACCCCTAGTTTATGTCCTGATACTGACAATTCACAGTTTTCTACTACTGAGTGGGCCAACATAGATACTCCGGCAGGAGTAGCTACAGATAGAATGTAGCCTAAGGGCTTTGGTGTTAATTGAGCATGTTGTACAAATGTTGTAGAGATGAATGAATGACTAGAGCCCGAATCAAATAAAGTGAAGGCATAATACTCGAGGATGGGTAATGTACCTGTAACCACTGCATCTTGGTTTTCTGCCTCTTGACGTGTAACAGCAAACACCCGTCCTTTCTGTTGTTGGGCAACCTTGTTACTAGTAGGCTGGGTGGTCTGGGCAATTGATACTTAGTTGATGAACTTTGGGCGAGCCCTTGCATAGTGACCCGTCTGGCCGCAGTTGAAACCACCCTTATGTTCTGAAAACATTGCCCCTGATGGTGTTTTTCACAATTTCTACACTTAGAATATGTGAATGTTCGGCTCTCCTGTTGTGACTGTATGCCCTGAGTGTTTTGGGAAATTTTTGCTTGCCGTTGTGAACGTTGGAAGCCTTGTTGGGTGAATTTCCTCTTTTGATTTGGCATGAATCCTCTTTCCGAAGTTGAGGTTTTGGCAACAAGATCTACTTCCATGAGTAAGGCCGACTCGAGGGCAAGGCATACTCTTTGTGTTGGAAAGCAGTAACAATGCCTCGAATGCCTTCTCTTAATCCCCATATAAACCTTTCCACCTTCTTCTCTTCTGTGTCCACTAGTCGAGGAACAAAGTGAGACAAGCGATCAAATTTTCATTCATACTCTGCCACTGACATATTCTCTTGATGAAGATTAAGAAATTCCACTTCCTTTTGATATCTCACTGTCAATGGGAAATACTTGTTGTAAAAACCTGATTGAATTGCTGCCATGAGACTGTACCTTTGACTGTTCTTTGTGTGGAGTCCCACCAGAACTTTGCATCACCTCTTAACATGAAGGTAGCACAATTTACTTTCTGTTCTTCTGGGATGTTTATATGGCGGAAAATAGTTTCTATTTCTGTTATCCAATTCTCTACTATAGTTGGATCCATAGATGATCCATCAAATGTTGAAGGGTTGAACTTCTTGAATTCTCGAATGATCTTCGAGTAATTTGTATAGTTGGTTGTTGGTATGGTGGACGAGGTTGTGTTTCCATTACTCATATTTTGTATGAGTAGTTGTAGCGCCTCTGGTGTAAGTAACACATAAAGCGTTTGTCCATGTCCTTGATTTTGATCCCTTGTGGATTCACTTCGAGGTCTGCCTCGTCGTGTTGGAGCCTTTCGTGGTGGCATCTAGTGCACACATTTTATTTTCATAATAAGGAAGCAATCTAATTTTTTTTTTTTAACTCATATCTTATGTTTACTAAATTATTTACTAAATTACTCGTTTGAAAATTCCTCTTACCAACGTATTTGGCATGGCTATGAGCATCACTTAACAGGCCGAACCATCAAACACCACGACTCTTCTAATGTAATAGAGCCTATTTGGCCCAAACGCTCTGATACCAAACTGTAACGCCCGGATCCTTACACCTTATGATCCGATGGCTACAACATACATACTTAGACTTTTTTTTATCATGAGATGAGTTTTGGTTGAAATTTCAAAGAACATATCTAAATTTTATTATTTAGATAGAAAAACTATATAAAAATTTATTTATCAAAACACCAGGATCTATAAAACATTAGTGTGGTAGTACAAAATGCATGTACCTATAATAGTGAGTTTGATGGTTGGCCATTTGAGCAACGTCCAACTCTGCCATCTACGTTGTGTCCTTACCTACAAAGTCTGTAAAAATATAGGATGAGTATATAATATACCAGTAAGTAGTTCTCACGTAGGGTAGTGACCAAATGCACAATCACAAGCAACATGTCATGAAAACATATGATTGGAACCGAAAACGTATAATAACATGTGGTGGTCGGTTATGCTTCCAACATAAATCTCTCCGCCCTGATAGGACGATGAGGACCTAAGCGAAAACTAACCCATCTGATGATTAGCGGGTCATGCAGTCAATAGGGCCAGAGTCGCATCTAACATCAACTATTAGCATAAACGTTATGCTTCCAACATAAATCTCTTCGCCCTGATAGGAAGATGAGGACTAACCCATCTGATGATTAGCGGGTCATGCAGTCAGTAGGGTCAGAGTCGCATCCAACATCAACCATTAGCATAAATGTTATGCTTCCAACATAAATCTCTCCGCCCTGATAGGAAGATAAGGACCTAAGTGGAAACTAACCCATCTGATGATTAGCGGGTCATGCAGTCAGAAAGGCCAGAGTCGCATCCAACACCAACCATTAGCATAACCATAAGATTAGACTGGAAGCATAACTTACACCTAATTAAAACTTGATTTTAACGTAATCGTGAACAAACATAATGCATGGGGTCCCTTGTAGAGAAACGTGTTCTAAACATGTAATGCAATATAACAATTAACATAACCATGCAACATAATAAAGGTACACTACCATAGAACATTTAAAGAGAGGGTGAGATAAACTACTTACCTTGACTGTGATCTAATTATTCCTTATTATTCTTTATGATTTTATCAGCAGAGTTTTCCCTTTTTGAATTAAAAGAAGAAATTTGGGCAGCACTTTACCCGAGCTTTTCTCTTTTAATCTCACAGAACTTCCTCACTCACACTTACTTTTTCACATGATTCTTTGTTCCTGAGATTTGTTTGAGAATGGGTTAAATCTTCGGCAAAGGGTCCTATTTATAGTAGTTTTCAGCTCTTCTCAGTGTGACAAATCATCGTACAGGTGGTTTCTTTAAAATTACTTATGGTTTAAAGATTTCTCTCAATAAGACACCTAATCTTGGCTAACGTTTGCACTTACGTCATCATTCTTTGTTTGTATTCAATTTTAGGGTTTTTCCATGTATAATCTATAAGATCGTGGCCAAATTCAACGCATAATTCGCGCTTCTGTCCAAATCTCGCTCACTCTGCTCTTAAAATCTCGCTCTCTCCCATTTTCTCGCTAGGAATTCACTCTGTTCAGCTTTCTTGCTGGAAATCTCGCTCTCTCCACTTTCGCTCTCAAATTTTCTCTTTCGCCTCGCTCTCTCCAGCTTTCTCGCTCTCGCTCCCACTCCCGCTCTCGCTCCCGCTCTTTCCTACTGTCTCGCTAAGATAGCTCTCTTTACTCTCGCTCTCTCCAACTTCCTCACTACAATTCTCACTCTCTCTAATTTTCCTTCAATCTCGCTCTCTCCAGGGATCTCGCTCTCTCTACTCTCGCCAACCTCAATCTCGCTAACATCGCTCGCTGGGTTTCTCGCTCTCCAATTCTTTCTTCGATCGCGCAGCTCTCTTCTCAGAATCTCGTTTTCTCCAGTTTTCTCACTGGTGTGGCTCTCGCTCTCTCCCACTTTCTCGCTCCCGCTTGCTCCCTTATTCATTATCTTTTGGATAATGAATAAATTTCCAATTTCAAATTTATTTATTTATTTATTTTTCCTTCTAAATTTCCACCCCTTTAAATAAAATTTCGTCTTGCTTATTATTTGACATTTAATTTCTTGTATGCGTACAAATCTGAGTCGTTACATATTAATTGAGGAATTTTTATTGATATGGAGGAAATCTCAGGAAGATATTCTCAAAGTGATTTTAGTAGGAAATCTTGCTTACGGTGAGTGGTTATTTAGTTTTATGCATTGTTATATGAATAAATGCATAGTTAAGTACAAAATGCATGCTTATAATATTATGTTACTTGTCATGATATTGTCTGTGTAATTTCTATGGAAACTAAGATTATACCCGAAATACATAAGTTAACATGCTTAAAAATGGTACTTGGTGGGAAAATATAGTCGACTTCGGTTGGCAGGAAATGATAGTCAGTGATGACCGGCAGGAAATATAGTCAAGATACCTAAGCATGACTAATGGGAAATAGTTATCGATGTGCACATTGGCAGGGAAAGCGGGTTAAAGAAAAGTTTCCATAAAAAGTTGTTGTAATTATTAATATATGCATGATGTGAACATGCCAAGTATAGCATGTAACGGAGGATAATGATTGAATGAGATTACATGTGATCATACATAGATTATAATGAAATTATGATTATGTGATTGACTTCCCAAAAATATGTTTTGTTAAGCTATTGTTATCTTAAAAGACACCACTCACTGGGCTTACTAGCTCACGTTTTTCCAAATATTTTCTTCTATTTTCCCTCCTCCTCCCGCAGGTTGCAAAGTGGAGCGTTCAGAAAGAAGTCTACAACTGATAACTTGTAGAAATACGAGTTATTTATGCCACCTTATCTAGATATTGCGACCAAAAGTTAGTGAATATGCACCGATTGTATGAAAATTAGCCTAGAATTACAATAATTATAAATGTTCGCAATTACACTCACTAACACCATAAAGATGGACGACAAGCCGAATTTTACTCTGTTTTGCAGGAGACCAAGTCACCGCTTGTGCTCAAGGCTCACGAGACACTGATCAACGCATCTCTGTCACATTGCGCCCGTCAATCAACAATGAAGAGATGATTACCACAATGACGGCGCAATGCTACAGTCGATCTCGAGCTGTATTTCAACCGCATGCGGTAATAAAAACAACGCCGCATGCGAACCCATGATCGAAAGATGCAGCTGAGCAACGCAAAAGCGGAGGATTGAAACACGTGTACAACTAACAGTTGTGCAGAATTGACGGTCTGGTTGCATAATAAAAAGAATAATATCCCTCCATCTTCGGAATTACCATAACAATCAGTGGGGACCACAAGGTCGGAGTCAAAGACCTGCACCTATAAATACCCCATAGATTTCAGAGAAAACGTATGCTACTTGATACGGGGCTAAGTGCTGCTAAATTGTTGAGAGAAAAGGCTGAGCTGAGTGCTTAAATGAAGAAATCGGGGAAGAAGACGAGATAAGGCCGAGAGTGAATCTTAGATCTAAAATGCCAAACACCCGATTGGAAGCTCTGTGCAAAGATCCTTGCCACCGATGGAGCAAGCCTGAGAGGGAAGCTCTTCCTACCATCAAATCCATCCTATCCGGCAAGCAGATCTCCATCAAATTTGTGCCAAGATATTGGCACTTGTTTGTATCTTTTCTATATTTGTCATCATTTTATTTCACCGTCTCTTTATCTCTTCATTCACACACCATGTATCAAATGCTTAATAGACATATTAAATGTTTCGATAGCTTTCATTTATCATTTTCTGCCTATTTCTGTTCACCCGTCAATCACTTTCTTCATGATGTCTTCTTAATTCCCTGATAAGTAATATGAATTAACCAAGTACTTAATCTGTGTTAAAGATATAAAATGCGTTTAGCTAATGCATGCTCAATGGCATCTTCACCTTTGAGAGCAGAAGTGAAGATGTCATTCTGATCTATCGAAAGAATGTCAGAAAAATGCGTTACTAAAGCGAGTAGTACTTCCAGACATGGAAGCAACCTTGCGTTCATTACGTTAGTCTCTGTTTCACCACAGACATGTAGGAGCGCGACCGATCACTGAAAGGTGTGCACCAAGGGAAAAGTGGAACAATATTTGTAGCTTTTATAATGCAATTAATAACTTGCGCTACTATTTATATTATTTATTTTTCTCTTTCTATTCTGTTCATAAGACTTGCCGCCACATTCCACGTCTTTGCAAAACTTTCACAGCCAGCCTTGACCTAGCATCTTGTAACATGAAACCTGTATCTTGTATCATCTAGCTTAGGTTTACTGTATTTTTATGTTATTATCGCATCTTTAATGCTTTACTTTATTTTATCGCAATTTATATACCTGTACAAACACATTTTTAAAGATTGAAAACCTGGTCGCATATATCATTAACATACCACAATAACCTAAATCAGTCCCCGTGTTCGACCTTGGATCACAACGAGAAACTTGCGGTGGAATTACACTTGGTTCCATCGTAAGGAAACTTGTGACAACGCATGGCATACTACGTGAACATCCATAATTAACGGATATCTAAAAGTAGTATCACATCATTTTGAGCATAGAACATCATACATCCCAGTGTTAGCGTATTATAACAATGTCGACAACAACCACCCAAAACACCAGGACTTGGTAATTTCTCAGGGCATGGCTCAGATCATGTAATAGAAGAGTATAGGAAAATTTAGCTACATGTATGAAATGTTAGATGGTTATTGTGAATATGTTAAAGCTTTTAATAGATAAAGGGGGAAATGTTAAATTAAAATATTATTATAGAATGGTACTAGTATTTCTTCATGCTCTCTTCCAAGTCTTGGGGTAAGGCTAGGGAGGGGGTTTGACAATTTGGTATCAGAGCAAAGGTTTATGTAAAACCTGGGAAAAGTTGAGTCTAGCATAAGTATAAATTGAATCTATAGGAAAGAAAAAAAAAGGGGTAAGTTAAAGCCAAAACGGCATCGAGAAAAGGCTAACCTAAGGTATGGAAGCCAGATAATATTAGAAAATGGTCTAGGTCGGAACCTGAAAAGGGATAAATATAATGAAATACATTAGAAAAATCTAAAATAAATGACAAAAAGTTTAGGAAAGGTTAGGAAAAGAAGAGGAATTGCAAACACTAAAGCAGACCTTGAACGGGAAAGCCAAATAAAGGAGTCAATGGTGAGTGTTAACCAAAAACCAAGATACCCGGTTTGTAATAAATATCACTGGGGAAGATGTTGGGAACAAACTCAAAGACGATCACGCACATGTTTTAAGTGTGGCAATCCAGGACACTTTAAACGAGAATGTCCCCAGTTGATAAATATTGGAAATATATAATCACCAAGCCACCCAGGAATGAGACCAACGATTGTTGAAGGAGGACGGACTAAAGGAGGAAGAAAAGAAGAAACAGGAAAAATGATATTGGGAAAACTATATGGGTTAGCTCAAGATAGGGAAGACAATATATCGATCGTGAGCAAAGGGAAAGAGAAAGTTGTAGAAGACTAGGATAAAAGTCGTTGTGTAACAAAACTGTATTAGGAAAATCAATTATTAAAAATTTTGTTATAAAATAAGTTTCGTTTAATTTCGGGGATGAAATTATTTTAAGGGGGTGGTAAATGTAAGACCCGAAATCTAAGGTGGAAGGTTATTTGGAGAAGGGAAAAAAAGTAATAAAGATATTAGGGCAAGATGAAATGGTGAAACATTAGTATTATGAAAATAAAAAGGATCAAAAGGTGGCCAATGCATGTGGAGGGCCAAGCTCATTGAATGCAAGACCTAAGAGTACGTGGGAGGCTGGCTTTATGTTGCACTAATCTTTGGAAGCAAGAAGGCTTGGGCAATGGCCGTGGGCTTGCACGCAGCTAACGCAAGGGCATGCACAAGGCATGCGTCGAGCAGGCATGCCAAGTGTCACGGTCATGCTTGTCCAGGGCCTGTTGCCCATTGTCGCATGCCCGATCCAACCCCCTTCTAGCATACTTTCATATCTTGTATAGTATTAGCTTAGTTAGCTTGCTTTCTTTACATTTTCATTGTAAGTGACCACTCGCCCTTTTGCATATGCAAGGGAGCCAGTTGGCTTTTTGTTCAGAATGCACTATATGGGGAAAAGACTAAACATCACTTCCTCATACCCGGAGTAGTACTCTATAAAGCTGTTGTTGTTGCTTATTGCTTTCTAGTCTTCTACAATATTTCTTTCTTTATTCCCACTCACAAAAACTTCTTACGAAAACCTTTTCTCCAAACCCGTTTTCTAAAACCGTTTTCCCTAAAACGGGGGTGGAGGTTGTGAGAGGCACTCGATGTGCCACCGGCAGTCCGTATTCGAGTTGGCTGACTTGTTCATGAGCGGAAACAAGTGCCGCACAATCGCTAAGAAAAGCTTCCAAAAGAGCGATTGTGACAGTTGGTATCAGAGCCAAGTCGGCTCACAGAGGGAAGATCAGTGATCATGTCGGCGACGAAGAACCTAAACAAGTCCCATGTGGATAGGTTGGTAGAGATGGAAGAGCAAATGCTCTACCTGAGAGAGGTCCCGGATAGTGTCCATTTCCTAGAGACTCGGCTACAAGAAGTTGCTGAGAAAGCCGATGGAATCGATGCGGTAGTGGGCCGCCTAGACGGATTACCTGTCAGAGAATTGATGATGAGGGTAGAAACCCTCGAGACTAAAACAGCATGGTCCGGCAGCTTTGAACGTGGCGATAGCTCATCGGGCTCTGTTGCCCACATAGAGGAGCGCATCGAAGAGTTGGATGGCTCCCAAAAAGCAATACTTCAGATGGTAACCGATTTTTCTGAAGACTTTCGGTCGACCCTTGACGTCGTCAGAGCCGAGATAGCGGATGTGAGTGCTAGGGTGAATCTCACCATCCGAGCGGTAGGGAACCAAACCTCATCTGGGGGAGCAATGGCAGTAAGCCGAATAAAAATCCCAGAACCGAAACCCTTCTGTGAGGTGCGAGAAGCAAAAGCCCTGGAAAATTTTATCTTCGATCTTGAGCAATACTTCAAGGCGACGAACACAGTGACTGAAGAGTCGAAAGTCACAGTAGCAACGATGCATCTGGCTGAAGATGCAAAACTGTGGTGGAGATCACGATTTACAGACATACAGAAAGGACGATGCACTATTGATACTTGGGACAGATTGAAACAAGAACTTCGCTCGCAGTTCTTTCCTGAAAATGTTGAGATCTTGGCTCGATGAAAACTCCGAGAGCTGAAGCAAATGGGTAACATCAAAGACTACGTAAAACAGTTTGCAGGACTCATGTTGGACATACGAGATATGTCTGAAAAAGACAAGGTCTTTTGCTTTATTGAAGGGCTGAAACCGTGGGCAAAATCAAAACTATATGAACAGAGAGTACAGGATCTCCCCTCTGCCTATGCGGCAGCTGAATGGCTATAGGACCTTAGCACTGACTCGCAAGATGTGAGAAAGCAGTCCACTTCCTCAAATGGGGGAAACAGAAACAGTCGTTCCAGTCCTCCCAGACCTGGGGGAGGAGACAAGAACACAGGGGGGGACCGTAAATCATCCCAACCGAGATCAGAAAACAACTGGCGGGGGCCGCCACAACAGCATAACAATTACAATCGCCCCCTGTCTTGTTTCATATGTAGAGGGCCACACAGGGCGGGCGAATGTCCAAATCGAACCGCGTTTAATGCTTTTCAAGCCACATTAGCCTCTGCCTCTGAAGACAAGGCTGAACTCGAGGAGACGGTAATCGAGCCAGCTGCAGAAATTGATAATCCCAGGATGGGGGCATTGAAATTCTTATCTGCGCTCTAGAAGAAAATGGGAAAGGCGACAGAGCCACTAGAGAAAGAACTCATGTATGTGGACGCTTGGGTCAACCAAAGATCGGCCAAGAACACTATGGTCGACTCTGGGGCCACCCAAAACTTCATGGCTGAAACGGAAGCCCGCCGCCTGAACTTGACCTGGGAAAGAGATGCAGGGAAGTTGAAAGCTGTGAATTCTACAGCCCTACCGATTACGGGGATAGCGAAGAGAACTCCGGTGAAGTTAGAAGACTGGAAGGGCCTCGTTGACTTCGTGATTGTCAAGATGGATGACTTCGACGTGGTATTGGGGATGGAGTTCCTACTTGAACATAAAGTCATACCAATGCCCCTCGCCAAATGTCTAGTCATTACCGGATCTACACCCACCGTAGTTCAAGCCAGTATCAAGCAGCCAATTAGGGTGAGAATGATCTCAGCCCTCCAATTGAAGAGAGGCCTGGCCCACGGTGAACCCACGTTCATGGCCATCCCGATAGAATCAGTTGAATCCACTGAAGAGGAGATCCCCCAAGACGTTCTATTTGTCTTGGAAGAGTATCGGGATGTCATGCCTGAAAGCTTACCCAAGTCCTTACCCCCATGAAGGGGGATTGACTATGAGATTGAGTTGTTACCAGGCGCAAAGCCGCCTGCCAAGAATGCATATCGGATGGCCCCGCCAGAATTGGTCGAACTCCAAAAACAGTTAGACGAATTGCTAGATGCAGGATTTATCAGACCGGCGAAGGCCCCTTACGAAGCCCCAGTACTGTTCCAGAAGAAGAAGGATGGGAGCCTCCAATTTTGCATCGACTATCGGGCCTTGAACAAGCTCACAGTCCGCAACAAATATCCCCTTCCCATCATTACTAACTTATTTGATCGGCTTCACGGCGCTAAGTATTTCTCGAAGCTGGATCTACGATCGGGATATTATCAGGTCCGAATTGCTGAAGGAGACGAACCTAAGACGACCTGTGTCACGAGATATGGAGCCTTCGAATTCCTCGTGATGCCCTTTGGCCTCACCAATGCTCTAGCAACTTTTTGTACCTTAATGAACCAAGTGTTTCACGAATACCTCGACAAATTCGTTGTAGTGTATCTCGATGACATTGTGGTCTATAGTGCCTCGTTGGAGGACCAGCGACATCACCTCCAACTAGTCTTCAAAAAGCTGAGGAAAAATCAGTTGTATGTAAAAAGAGAGAAGTGCTCCTTTGCCCAAGAGCGCATAAATTTCCTCGGCCACGTGATTGAGTGTGGTCGGATTGGTATGGAAGAGGGCAAGGTGGCCGCGATCAGAGACTGGAAGGTACCATCATCTGTGACCGAATTACGATCCTTCCTCGGACTAGCCAACTACTATAGGCAGTTCGTAGAAGGATTCTCGAGAAGAACAGGGCCATTAACCGAACTGTTGAAGAAAGATAGCCAATGAAGCTGGACTCCTGAATGTCAAGCCGCCTTTGAGGGCTTGAAGAAGGTGATGATTGAAGGGCCGGTCCTCGGAATTGCCGACGTGACCAAGCCATTTGAAGTAGAAACTGATGCTTCTAACTTCGCGTGGGGCGGTGTCCTCCTCCAAGACGGACACCCCATCACGAATGAGAGTAGGAAACTAAATGATGCCGAACGGAGGTATGCCGCCTCCGACAAAGAGATGTTAGCAGTAGTTCACTGCTTGAGGACCTGGAGACAGTATCTCTTGGGGGCCAAGTTCGTGGTCAAGACGGACAACAACTCCATTTGCCACTTCTTCAACCAACCAAAGTTGTCATCGAAACAAGCATGGTGGCAGGAGTGTCTTCCAATTCGAACATAGACCGGGGAAAAGTAACCAAGCGACCGATGCTCTTAGTCGAAAGAGCAAACATGCGGCCCTGTGCATGTTCGCCCGCCTACAAGCAAGTACGTTGAGTGCAACAGTACGAGAAACTGTCAAAACTCACTTGACAAATGACACAGCGGCGCAGGTCATCATACAATTGGCCAAAGAGGGGAAGACACGCCAATTTTCGGTGGAAGACGATCTACTATACACCAAGGGCAATCGCCTTTACATCCCAGATCCGGGGAGTTACGAAGGTCACTGATGAAGGAGTGTCACGACACACCGTGGGCAGGACATAATGGTTGGCAGAGGACTTATGCCCTTCTGAAACAAGGCTACTATTGGCCAAGCCTTCGAGACGATGTCCTGCAATTTACCAAGACTTTCCTTGTCTGCCAACAAGACAAGGTCGAAAGGGCGAAATTAGCAGGTCTGCTGGAACCCCTACCTGTGCCCTCTAGACCATGGGAGAGCGTGTCTCTCGACTTCATCACCCACTTGCCCAAGGTAGGAGAGTTCGAATCGATCCTTGTTATCATCGACCGATTCTCAAAATATGCCACTTTCATCCCGACACCGAAAATGTGCACAGCCGTGATGACTGCCCACCTGTTCTTCAAACACATCGTGAAATAATGGGGCGTCCTCGCGAGCATTGTTAGCGATCGAGACGGAAGATTCACTGGGACATTCTGGACAGAATTGTTCAAAATATTGGGGTCAACATTGAATATCTCCTCTAGCTATCATCCCCAAACTGACGGCCAGACGGAATGCTTCAATAGTATGCTCGAGGAATATCTGCGTCACTTTATCGACGCTAGGCAGAAGAACTGGGTCCAGTTGTTAGATGTGGCTCAATTCAGCTTCAATAGCCAGCAGAGTTTCGCGACCGGAAAAACGCCCTTCGAAGTGGTGTGCGGTAGACAGCCACTCATGCCACACTTGGTGGACCACCCTTATGCAGGCAAAAGTCCTCAGGTACATAACTTCACTAAAGAGTGGAGCAAAACCTCTGAGATAGCTCGCGCCTACCTAGAAAAATCATCAAGAAGGATGAAGAAGTGGGCTGATAAGAAGCGGAGGGCCCTCGAGTTTCAAGTCGGGGACACGGTCTTGATCAAGCTACGACCGGAACAGTTTCGTTTCCAAGGCCAGAGAGACCAACGGCTAGTAAGGAAATATGAAGGTCCAGTGGAGGTAATTGAGAAGGTCGGAAGAACCTCCTATAAGGTTCAGTTACCCTCATGGATGAAGATTCATCCTGTCATCCATGTAAGTATCCTGAAGCCCTATCATCCCGATCCTGAGGACGAACAACGAAACATGCTAAGGCGCCCACTGGTCACAATGAAGAACTCCACTGAGAAAGAAGTTGCACAAATCCTGAATAAACGTACGCGCCATATTGGAAGACCCAGACGAGAACTGACAGAGTTCTTAGTGAAATGGAAGGATCTCCACGACGAAGAGATCAGTTGGGAGCGGGCCGAAGATTTGAAGAATGCAGCTCCAGCCATCGCAGATTTTGAACAAGGTCAGTTGACGGGGACGTTAACCAATTAAGTGGGGGAGAATGTCACGGTCATGCTTGTCCAGGGCCTGTTGCCCATGGCCGCATGCCCGATCCAACCCCCTTCTAGCATACTTTCATATCTTGTATAGTATTAGTTTAGTTAGCTTGCTTTCTTTACATTTTCATTGTAAGTGACCACTCGCCCTTTTGCATATGCAAGGGAGCCAGTTGGCTTTTTGTTCAGAATGCACTATATGAGGATAAGACTAACCATCACTTCCTCATACCCGGAGTAGTACTCTATAAAGTTGTTATTGTTGCTTATTGCTTTCTAGTCTACTACAATCTTTCTTTCTTTATTCACACTCACAAAAACTTCTTACGAAAACCATTTCTCCAAACCTGTTTTCTAAAACCGTTTTCCCTAAAACGGGGGTGGAGGTTACGAGGGGCACTCGGTGTGCCACCGGCAGTCCGTATTCGAGTTGGCTGACTTGTTCGTGAGCGGGAACAAGTGCCGCACAATCGCTAAGAGAAGCTTCCAAAAGAGCGATTGTGACACCAAGCGCCACTGCCTATGCGTCGAGCGAGCATGCCAAGTGCCCAACCCAGGCGTTGAGCCCAAGCACGATGCCTATACGTCAAACGCTGCCGAGCCTGGCGAGCACCTAGCCTATGCGTCGAACGCTGTCGAGCCTGTCGAGCGCCCGGGCTATGCGTCGAATGCTGCCGAGCCTATCAAGCACCCGGGGCTATGCGTCGGATGCTATTGAGCCTGCTGAGCGCCCAGTATATGCGTTGAACGCTGCCGAGCTTGCCGAGTGGCTATGCCTATGCGTCGATGCCTTGCGTCGAACACCTCTGTCCATGCATCGAGCAGCCAGCCTTTGCTGCGAGCGCACTGTCAAACAACCATGCCTATGTGGCCGAGCAAGCCTTGCGAGCAATGGCCAGTGCCTATGCAGAACGCCCATGCGTCGATCGTCATTTTCTATCAGGAACGCTATGTCCGCGGATCCGCCCTTCGAGAGATGAAACTAGTTGAGACTGACCTATCGAGGCCAACCTGCCAAATTCTAGACCAACCTTGGTAAGGATAGGTTTTTGTAAGTTGTTAAACGTCATACTCAAGCAAACATTTTCTCTAAAAAAAAATGTTCCTCGAGTGGATGGCTACATAGGGGATATGCTTCCCTATTAAACAAAAAGCATAAGATCTCCAAGGCAAACATTAAATTAATTCCATGTGACGACTTCAAATCTGATGAATAGTTAGGGATATCTAAAGCAAATAAGTCAAAACCAACCTCACCCAAAGGATTATAAAAGGAAGAAACAACAAACCACTAAACCATAAATGGGTAGCTGAGGTTGAGCTCAACAGAGGATGTACACTAGATGGTCGAGGCTGAGGCAAAAAATGACGCATTCTATTTTAGGAGTTACACATTATGCGGTTAAGTTTTTTTTTTTTTTTTGTTGCAACCTGAGAACTCATTCTTGATAAAGAATAATAAATCATTAGACAGACGTTGAACTAAAACCTGGGTAGACAAGTTGAGGGCTAACCTTGGCCAATCTCCTTCTATTATTAGCATGTGCTCGGCATAATTCTACTATTACATGGTCATACACATTTTCTTAATCTTGATCAATATGCTTCCATCAGTCACAACTCAACACATATTCAAGGGTGTCCAGAAAAGTGACATAAAAGTCACTTCATCTCTTAGAAATCGATTATCATCTTTCTAAAAAAAATCTCAAACTCCAAGGATGGCTATTTGGTAGCTACATAATCTCTCAAAAATCATATTTCTAGAGAAAATCTCAAACTCTAATATGGTTATTTGATTGCCACATTATCTCTCAAAAATTGATTTTCATATTTCAAGAGAAAATCTCAAGCTCCAAGGATGGTCTTTTGTTGGCTATATCATCTCTCAGAAATTGATTATCATCTTTCTAGAGAAAATCTCAAACTCCAAGGATGACCATTTGTTGACCACCCCACCTCTTAGAAATCGATTTTCATCTTTCTCGAGAAGTTGCTTATAATCTTTAAAAAATCGATTTTCATCTTTCTAATAAGATCCACTATGGGATTAGTCCCTCAAAATGGGATTAACTTCAGAATAATTGGACTTGGGGGAACCCCAAAACTCGACCCTATTAATAGGGTGCCATGGATCACCCCAAGGATAATCTAGGAACTACACTAGAACACTGCCAGGGTAACTCTAAGGCCTAAAGCATCGTCCAAAGAAGTACTCAACATCAACCTTACAGGTTTGATGGGTCAATTTACGAGCACCTCACATGGACACCAGTGAGAAGTTCAGCCTTGTTGAGAGCCAGCCGACATGGTCATATAGCAGCATAAGTTAGAAGAAGTTATAATCCTAGGTCATGCCTAGAATGTTTAGCTCATAACTGTATGTAGCCAAACCTCGAGGCCCAACATGGGAGTGGAGTTTAATGTTGTGGGTGATTTTGGATCGAGAGTATAATTGATATCTAGAGCAAATAGGAACGAAAAAAATCAAGAAGAGAGCATGATATGGGCCGAAATTGGCAATTTAGGACCAAAATGGGTTTAGGAAAAGGGTTAGCATGAGCCTTGCCAAATGCCTAACAGCGCATGCTTTACACATGACCTAGATCAAGAGATCATTTTAGGCTCGGAATATGGCTTAAGGAAAATGCTCAGCCTCAGCGAAGGTAGAGAACGATTCTAGCAAAACATGAAACCAGATGCTCTCAAGGCCCAGTAGGTTATCTAATTATTATGAGGCAACTTCGAAACCTTAAAGAACAACCTAGGTCAACTTTCTGTATAAATACATTATTATGACTTCATATGAGGGAACTTGAATCCTACTCCCAAACTCCCTAGTTTCCACACTCTTTCACTTTTTGATTTAAGTGTGTGGAGGTTTTCTCTTTTATAAGTCACGTTTTTCTCCCTTTCAAACAAATCCACTACTGGTGTCATGTGAAGGTCTGATTTGTACTCCAGTATTTTTATTTACAAATACACCACAATTATAGTTTACTTGCTATGTACCATGATGGAATTAAGCAACATTATAAATTGATTCGATGACATAATCTGACCCATGTGAGTCCATTAATGATAAAAGGTGATCAAAATACACATCCTAAAAAATATAGAAAACCACAATAGTGCTATAATACGGATGTTTTATTGAAATATTGTAAATTTAAAAACTAATTAGGGAAATATGATGGTTTTCAAACTATTTAAGAATTTATGGTTATTTTATAGGTTATTGAAGGTTAAAGGCTCAACAATAGAACTTTTCGAGTGTTCAACATTCGACATATAACCCTCAGTGAACTAATGCTTGTTGAGTATTTAACATTCGACATATACCAAATGCTTGTTGAGTGTTTAACATTCGACCTCTCTAGGTCGAAAGTTCAACACTCGATAAAGCTCATCTTGCCAAGATTCCCTGCCTATTCCTTTCCCCATGCCTCTGGCTTCTCTACATGGTCAAGTCTTCATTAGGCTTCTCATGCAAATCAGAAGTTGCATAGCATGCTGGCCAAGATTCCCGACCCATTCCTTTCCCCTTGCCTCTGGCTTCTCTGCATGGTTAAGTCTTCGCTGGGCTTCTCTGCATGCAGATCAGAAGCTGCACAACATGTTGGCCCATGACTTTATGGCCAACTTTCTCGTGGGTCGAGTGTAGAACACTCGACCTATGTCTTTTTAAACTCACTCCCAGATCCCATTTTACCTCACTTCTACATTTTACCTCTCTTCTTCGTGGATTAGAAACCCTCTCCCCACATTTTACCTCACTGTACCCTCTTCTTCATTCCATCAGAAACCTTTTCCTCCCATTTTTTACTTTCCATTTCCATTTCACATTCTTTTGTTTCATACAAATTGTCTCCACACTTCTCATCACAAATATACTGCTTTGTTAATTTACTTTACTGGATTTCTATTTTTTGAAGAATAATTATAAATTTTGTTTTGTTCTTATATTATTATTTTTTTATAGTTTTTATTACTGTTTAGGAAACAAAGATTAAAAAAGAGGTATATTTTTGATAAACTAAATTACTATTTTTTTTCATAAGTTATAGATTCTAATATTATTTTATTTTTTTGTAGCTGTTGCTTGATAACAAATAAAAAAAAGGTGAACGTTGTCACTTTGAAGGAAAAAAAGAACTACTGTAGAATTTGTGAGTTGAACTTTAATTTTTCTTTATTAGTAATTTTTTGTTTTTAATATTTACTTATGTTAAATATATCATTTTTATTCCTTATATTGATGTTAATAATTTTTTAATATTAGTTATATATCTATATTACACTGAATTTAATAATATTTTAGATATATCATGTTTACGTTAGTCTACCATGTTAATGTTAATTTTAATATTGTTTTTTAATTGAAGATCAAGAAGTAATTTTGTTTATTTTTCGTTTGTTATATGATATTCTATATTTTAGTGTTGTCTTTTAGTTAACAAGTTTAGTATTTTGTTTGTTTTAAATAAAAAAAAAAAGTTAAAAAGTTTATTGATTGTTTCTATTTAATTGTGATGTTTATAGTTTAAAAAGTTTAGTTTATTGTTATGTTTAAGAAGTTGATGTTTGTAGTTTAAAAACTTTAGTATTATTAATTAATACAAAATTATTATGCTTTTTTTAATATATTTCTTATGATATTTTATTATTTTAGTATTCAATTTGAAAAAATAGTTTTAAAAAGTTAAGATTATTTTAGTATTACCTTTGAAAAATAGTTTAGTTTAGTATTAATTTTATTGTGATTTTAGTAATAAAGTTGAAAAAAATAGCAAAACTTTAGTATTAACTTTGAAAAAATAGTTTTAAAAGTTTAGTTTAGTTTAATACCTTATTGTAATTTTTTAAATATATTTCTTATAATATTTGAATTTTTTTTTATCGTTTTTTGTTTTTGTTTAAGTTTGATAATTAGTAAAACAATTAGTAATGTATTGTTTGTTTTTTGTTTTTTTTTTTATAGAAAATGGCAGACAAATGTTTGAGATTTATATTGTTTACAAATGGTAATATGATTGATGGTATTGATGAAGTTGACTATGACCAACCACCAACTGGGGGTTTTAGCATAAATGTGAATAGTGGAATTGTATTTGAACAATTCATTAAACTGATTGGGATGTCACTTAGTGTACATATGAGAACAAATCAGTTAGAAATAATATATAGACATCCTAATCTAGAACCATCGGGATCAATAAGGTTTATGTCATTTCCTATTCTGAATGAACAGGCTATGAACTTGATGTTCTCAATCGTAATGTCATTCTCCAATTTAGTGCATTTATATGTAAATGTAAGTAGGATAAGGTTTGATATAAACTTGAATGCACCCTTTAACATTTTGAAGATCCAACTCAATGTATTGATTCTAATCCGGAATCAGTTGCATCGCCATGTGATAATGAAGATGTGGCGGCTAATAATCAGTACAGAGATTGCAGAATAGAAACGGACGATGAATTTGAAGAGTTGGATCTTGATGGTCGTGAACATGAGTTACCTTCAGATACATTCAACGATTTGGATATTAATGTACTAGATAGCATTCGAGAACACGACCCAATTATAGCCTATGTGGATGTTGACAATACCCAATTGTATAAGGAAATGATTTGTCAAGACAAAGGAATGCTACAATACGCGATCAAATATTTTGCTATTAAATGTCATGCACCATATGAGGTTGTGGAATCGACACCGACGATTTGGGCAATTCGGTGTAAGAAGTGGGAAGAAAGTTGCAAATGGAGACTTCGGCATTAAAGAAAAAATCGCAAATGGTATTCTTGGGGTAGAGTATGTTTGGCATGGTTGTATAGACATCTGTGCAAAGCAACAAAACCTGAAGTTCGTGAGATATAGGTCTCTGATACTTTTGCAACTATGGGCTTGGGAGCAATTTTCAACAATGGCTCCACAACTACAACATGTAAATGATGCTCAGTTAGTTGGACGAGCCTACAGTTTTCGGTATGTTATTTTAATTCAATTTAATTTTTATATGACTGATCTAGTTAATTCTTAATCTAAATTATCACTTTAAAAATTTAGGTGGAGAAACAAATTTTGTGTGATTAGGACAGCCACACATGTAGTCAGCCATATAGATACATGTTTGATCTGCTTCAACTTGATTAGGTACGTTAACACTGAACCAAATTGATTGTATTAAACAGATTTTTATTGTATTTGTCTTTAATGTTTTTTGATATAATATTTTATGTTTTAGATTATTTGGGAGCCTTACAAACTTGTTGTGCACACTTTGCCCAATTTCTGTATAAATGGTCAAAACATATGGTGAACGATAAGTCCTTTCATATGTTTTCACATTGGTGAGTGGCATCTTCCTGACAGGGTGATGAGACAATTCGGATTTCAACAGGATGTCTCATCATCTTGTAATACTAAACCCTTACCGCATAACATTGACTTACTAGAGATTGGTCCGAAAAAGTTGCATATTTGGTAGTGCGATGGCACTACGTGCAAGGTTTATTGCAGTGAGGGGTTTCTATTGAGCAGTTTGACAGAGATGTCACTCAAAACTACACCAACTGGTATAATAATATCACAAGGCACTACGTTACTTGTCCGGGAGCAGCTGTGGGTCATCTGATAAATAAATGAATATTATCTAATTATTTTCAATATAAATTTATTTTAAATATTATCTAATTGTGTTATAATTCACAGAGATCGAACAACAGTAGACTCTGTGATGCTGCAAATGATCCAAACCAGGTTCTTGCTATATGTAGTGACAACTAGAGCTATATGGATGAGATACATTATATGTATGATATATCTATTATTCCTCTACCAGCTCCAAGACGTAGAAGACTTGTTCGATAAGAAGAAGATGAGTTCAATGAGGTTTCCCACAATATGGAAGAATTGCCCCCTATGATGCACACATAGAGCCAAACTGATTATGTTAGTCCGATGATGATGATGTCAGCATTTGGTTCAGGATATTATGATTCAGAGGCTAGTCCATTGTCTTCATACGTGCATGAGCATGGTCACGGTCGTGGAGAGTATAATGAATATTTATATTATGAAGCGCCTGCAGAGGCACTGGAGCAGCATTAAGAGGAACCAGAGCAACTTCAAGTTCGAAATCGACAACGACAATCAGCTTGAAATCAACAACGTCCGCCTTGTGAGACACATTTTTTATTATTTTTATATAAATGAGATAATAGTTGTATTAATATGAATATTTTAATTTACACTTTATTATTTTTAAATTATGGAAGAAAATGTGAATGAGATATTATTTTATATGATATTTTTTAGAGTTAAGTTAAGAAGATGGTGATAAAAAATAATAATAAAGTGAGTGAAGTGGAATATAATAAATAATAAAATAAAAAAGGGAGGTGTAATATTAAAATAATAAAATAAAAAATAAAAAAATGGATGGAAGTCGAGTCTTCAAAATTCGACTTAGGCTTGTCAAATTTTGAAGGCTCTACATACTAAATTAAAAAAAGAAAAAAAGAAGTATAATATTTTTCTAAATTTTTTTGAAACAACCATATTTTTATAAAGAGTTTCAAAAACTACAATATTATCCTAATTTTACCACTATAATATATATGGCCCCAACAAAATTTGAAAAAACAGATCAAAACATAACTTGTACAGTAGTTAATATAAATACAATGTATTTGTTTTATATGAATTATATTTCAAGTATAACATATGTGGATCCTGAGACCAACGATTACGTTGTAATTTATATCAAACTAACAAACAACAAATTTTAGTGACAAGTACCATGCTAGAATTAAGTTGTTGAATGAAATAAAGGGTAATAGTAGCAAGTTCACTATCTTAAACGTAATGTATATGTATACATAGTACTCGGTAAAAGGTCATAATCAACGTCAAATTCAAATGTAAATATCGTGTGGAGACGGGTAACAAAACACCTTTTATTGATACATCTATAAAACCAAAATGAGAGATTGAAAGACATCTTAAAATTCCTAATGAATCATTGACAAATTTGAATGACCTAAATATAACTAAATTGCAAGATCACGTTGATAAATGTATCATATTGAATAAGAACGTCAAAAGTGAAAAAGCATAAAAGTATAAATATATGATAAATATTAAAAAAAATGAAATTAAAATATAAACATTCAAATTACCGTATAATAAGATAAAGAAAATTCAGTTTAAAAGCCCGCCATATACTCCAATTTCCCTTTTCCATAAGTTAAGGCCTAAACAAATATTTTTTTTTTCTTCATTAAGTTTAAAAATTCATAGATTAAAAAAAAATTTCTAAAAGTTCATTTTCGTATTTGTATTTATAATATATAATTTTACCTAATTTGAAACGAAACACACATATTTTGAAAATTAGTAAGAGATGTACCCTACCACAAATTTAGGTGGTCCAAAAGGAGTTGTGCCAATGGGCTAAGAGAAGACTTCGTGGGAATGAGAGAACAAATTTCCATATAACTCAAGTGCCTTCCATTGTTTGAATTATGATCTCCGAAATGGAGTAAAAAAAAGTTTTTTTTTCTTTTTTTTCTTTTTTTAATTATGGATACCTAAATTTTGAATAGTTAACGTTATTTGTCTCAAATTTTGAACGGATGATCATCTAACTTCTATCATTGTCAGAGTATACTAATAACATGTTAATTATCCATATTGCCCTTCACATGCTACTCACACAGATTTCAACAAAAGAAATTTAATTCGTGGAAATAAATTTGATTTTATTGATTTGTATTATAAATGTTACCATTTCTAATTTTATCCTTTGATTCATTCCTTCAAATACATAAACTTTAATCCTTAGACTTATTAATTTTCTTAGATGATCGGTTTTCAGGCTTGATGATCTATTCTTGGAGGATGATGGTCAGTCTTTGGGGTTGATGATCTTCTTAGAGTAGCCTTTGACTTGTTGATTAGTTTGGATTGGCCTCTGGCTTGTTCATCAACTTGGATCAACCTCTTGTATTTTGATGGGTTGACTTTGATCTGAGGGATGGTGAGCTTGTTCTCAAATCAACGAAGTCTTCTTGTATTTGAAACTTCTTAATTATGAATGTTACTCTAATTTCTTTGACCCTCAATCTTCAATCTTGTAGACTCTAACTGAATCTCGGACTAAATCTTTGACTAAATCCCTCAAATGAAGGGTGATCTTCTCTATTTATAGAGTTTTGGGAGACCCATGTGGGTTTAGGCTTGCTTGACTTTGGGCCCAACTTTTGGCATTGGACTTAAATTAATCTATTTTTAAATATATTTTTATTTAAGTTTGACCCAATTTATTTTAATAAACCCGAGATGACCTAGCTTTGAGCCTAGTTGCCATGTGGTATAATTTCATTGGTTGAACTAACACTGCTCGGTGGATCAATGCATGGGTGGAGCCACATAGGGGTCAGGAGGCACGTGTCCCCCGTCAATTTATCTGTCTTTTGTATTTTTAATATAAATTATAAAGTAATATATATTAATATATATATATACAAGTTCATATTATGTGACAAAATGGAGTTGGCTTGTTGGTACGTAGTATTATTTGGATTGTATGAGTTTGTACCTAGATTTTTCATCTCTAATGGGCTTTTAAAAGCCCAAATCATGTAAAGAATAATAAAAGAAAGTAAGTCAAACAATGTGACATTTAGAATATAATAATGTGTCATTTTTAATAAATAATCAAACAATATTTTTTTTATCAGCAATAAGACTTGACAATTTATTGACTTTTTTCCTTCTTTTCAAAATTCATTTTTCAATCTCAAGAACATTCGATTAAAAATCTCGCTCATTTTTTGCACATAATTTTTATATTCACATTTCACTTTACATATTTTTGTTTGTTTCTATGTTATTTTTACATTCACATTTACACATATAGGTTTTTAAAATTAATTTCAGAGTTCAAGCAAGAAGATTATTTGCAGCCACTCATTTAGATATACAAACTTGACAAGTAAGTTTTAAAATCTTCTTAGACTTCAAGTTTTTATGCCTTTAAATTTATATAATAGAATGCAATATTCTTATTATTAGTACTCTTGTAGAGTTAATACAAAATTAATATGGAGAGATATTATAAAAGAAAAACAACAATAGAGACTATAAAGGTATCATCTTCAAAGGAAAAAATGTTTTAGGTTCTAATCGATCTTATACAGAAATCAATCTAGAAAACTACTTGCACATCCTATTTTAAGAACCAAAATTTATGATTATAAATAGAATATTCGAGATCAAGTTCATATAAAACATTTACTAAAAGGTCCTTGTCAGCCTCGAAATCATACTTTTCCACTTAAGAATTTTGGTACAAAGTTAAGACGGTTTAATATAGCTTAGTTAAGTGAATATTCTAATTAGTTAGAATATAGCATTTCAAATGATGCTTATTTTGTTTATGTTGCTATCTATTCAAACCAGAAGTAAGTGAAGAGTCAAAATCTATTTCAAACATAAAAACTTGTAGAGTACAATTGTAATTTAATAAATTAGTGAATATATGAAGTTGTGAATACTTTTTTTTTATATATTCATTTAGATTTTTTTTTTTTGTTAAACTTGTAAATATAGTGCCCCTATTTTAAATTCCTAGCTCTGCCATTGGATCAATGCATGGACAAGCTGCATCATTTGATTTTCCAACTTTAACTTTCATGTCTTTAATTTTAATTTGAGGACACATGTAAATTTGTAATTGGACTCGAATTCATCAATCATTAAATTAATGATATGGCAATTTGTGATTTGGTGAAATTTCTCCATCAACACACGCCAATAATGAAGGTTTAGAGCACTAGCACAAGTGTAAGTGAAAGAGCGAGGAGGAGCACAAACGTGAAGTTGTGTGAAAGGAAGAACCCTAGCATATGAAAGTACTATTATATTGGATTAATTGAAAGTGAACTCAAAGAAGAAATAAGGAGTGTGAGCACAAGGGAAGGAGAGGATGAGTCCTAGAACATGGGAGCACTATTGTATGAATGACCTTAATTTTACACTAACTAAAATCACGCTTTTAGTACATTTTGATAATCACATAAGGTTTTACTTCATTATTTTCAATATTTAAGACAAACGATATTACAATTGCGAAATTAAAATCACTGGTACAAGAAGAAAAAAAACCCAAAATACCATCAAAATCTCCTTTTACCTAAAGAATACACCAAAAGAATAGTCAACCAGGTTAGTTTGAATATATATTAATCAATATTTTTGATTCGATATTGAGTTTGATATTTTCTTAAAATTGAATTGCCGTATTTTTAATGTCAATTTTGACCAAAGCCTAACTTGACCTAAACTTCTCCGATGGGCACTACTAAGCAAGATGCTTACGGCATAGAAATAGCATATATTCTCGTGTTCATTTTCAACACAAAGAATATCAATTATTGTCTATTTTGTTCCAATAATAATTATTTAAAAAAAAAAAAAAAAAACCTTATTTTCAAAATTTGTCAAGCCAAGTGAAATATACTCATGAACCTTCCAAGTTTTCAAGCAAAAGAAGAGGATTTAATAATGGAAAGAGAAGAGAAAATTGATAATGTATTTCTCAATGTTGGCCATGGCGAAACCATACCCTCAAAAAAGAAAAAAAGGGTTTCTTCAAAGACGAATATATAGAGTACACACTATTCTAAAAACCAAACATAAAAATTTGGTTAAAATACCATTTTAATCCCTATACTTTGAAGTTGGTTTAATTTTAGTCTATGCACTTTCAATAAATCTTAAATTTAGTTCTCGATGTTATATTATTATTGATTTTTTTTTAATTATCTATTAGCATTTTTACCTCAAATTTTGAAAATATATTCATATATCTTTGCATAAAAACTGTTATTGTAATTTAACTAATTTTGATAAAAATTGTTTGATGAACTAAATTTAAGATTTATTAAAAATATAAGAATTAGAATTGAACTATTCAACATACGCGAATTAAAATTGAACGGGTCTCTTACCTAAAAGTAAATACTACCTCTACAATTTAGTCATAGTAAAAAAGAATGCGACACAAAAGTAGTATAATATAAATAAAGCAAAACATAATATCTAAACGTCTCTCCAAACACTTTTTAATACTAATACCTTTATTCTCCCTTCGAATCTTACGAACATTGAAAGATGAAGAAATGTTCCATCTCTATCCTGCATTATTTCATTAACATGGGCCTTTTTTTAGGAGAAGAACGACATTTTGTTGTTTTTCTTTCTTTAAGACAAAGATGATTGGTCGGAGCGGATTTCGTCGTCTAAATTCAGACCAAATAATTTAATCATATTCACTCAAAACTAATATAATAGTGATAACATGGGTCGAACAAAGGGAGTCCTTGAATTTCTCAATTAAACATTTTTCAGTTTAAAGGTAACCCGAAAGGGGGTTTTTTAAAATTGTTTTATTGCAAATAAATTTAAATGCATAAAATAAAATAAAGTTTAAAATTCAATTTGAGAAAGCCCAATTTGGGTTATTTCGAAATTCTCCTATTCAATGTACTCAATCATAGAATTCTCATTACTAGAGTCAAGTAATTGTTTATACCTAACTAAATTAATTCGAACATCCAGTTAATTCAACCTAATAAACTAATTAGTCCAATTCAAATCGATGAGTATCATGCAAATTTAAGTGAGCTTAATTGCATTAAGATCTATGGCAAAGTCAGATTGAACATCCAACCAGAACAACCTTAATCAAATATTTGTGGATTCAATTCTAAGTTGGTTAGAATAATGCTCATCCAAATTGATTCGCTAGCTAACCTACCCATGACTTCTAAATGATTAACACAAGATTATATGTCACGTATCAAATGTCAATCAAAAACGAAAATTATAAAATTTCCAAGCGTCCAATAATATAATCATGATCAAACAAGAATAGAATTGAATCCAACAATTACCATAAACTAGTTCGAAACCCCACAAATACATCAAAATAGGTAGAAAATCCTAAATATAAGCATGAAGCGATTACTTAGCCCATAATATTTATGGTAAATGCCAAAGAATCATTTTGATACATCCTCAAACTAATAACAGAAGAAAAGTGGAGAGAAATCATTTAGGAGTCAACTGGTTTTCAAATCTCTAGACCTAATTCGGCAAAGTGGTATTTATAACAAAGAGCACAACGTCATAACGTTGGACTTAGCGTTGCGACGCTCTTATCATAGCGTAATGCCTCAATGTTGCAACAATGAGCATTACGCTTAAGCAACCACGTGCGCCTCCTTGTTCGTCAATCTCCAGAGCATTGCAACACTCCAATGCAGCGTTGCAATGCTCCCTCATGTGTACACTACTGCCATTCAACGTAAAGGGGAGGGTTGTAACTGTATTCAAGGAAATTTTGGTAATTTTGATTTTCTCTTTTTTGGTTGATGCAATTAAGCTCCATTTTGGCCCGTTTTAGCTCTATATTGTCATTAACACTCCATTTTACCTTCTAGGTGCTCAAAACCTATAAAATAGCCAAATAAACACATAAAATCTAAGAACAATCCCGAATTAAGTGGAGCCAGGTAGCACATTTTCGGTGCTATCAAACACACGCAACTTAATTCTTGATTGTTCTCGATCAAGGTAAAATAAAACACATAGTCATATAAATGATATGCTCACTCACATTGCATGACGTTACTCAAACCTTAACAGTCTCCTAGGATTTAACATGCATTCAACAATGAAATCAATCCATAATCAGTTTATGGAGCACGAATGAGTCCAAAGCTCTTCTAATTAAGTCCAAGCAACATAAAATGATTTTAAATGACTCTTAATTTATTTTTTCCTACATTGGCTCAAGCACTAATTATCAAGCATCAAAGCAATCAAGATGGAAATATGTCAACTGATGTGCCTCAAATTAAATTCTAAAGGTACCCTAATCATGCATTTATTTTATCTAGGGGTATTAACTTTCACACATTACTGTAGGGAACTTATACTCACTATTTTCTCGCGAGTATCCTAACTAATCACAACAAGGAAGCACTTTCTACTCTTAGTCATGTATAACATTATAAGTTCTTTTTTTTTTTTCTTTCATCATATTTCTTTTCAATGCAACTGTATATCGATTGTTTTTTTTTTTTTAAGCAGACAAATAAATCATTTTTCTCCTCAGTAATACATTATAACCAATCATGCAAGACACTCTAATAAGTAGGGCCTATCGGAGTGATAACAAAAATACAAGCTAAGTAATACGATTCTAAGCATGCAAGACTAATGTAGGCAGACAAAGAACTTAAGCGTGCATGAGAAGTAAGAAAAAAAAATAAAAAGTGCTAAAATCATGATCATTCATATCAAATATCATGTCATTCAGATTAAAATCACATGAGAGTGAGTCATAGACTAGTTATCATAACGAACCACTTAACATAAGCAAACATACATATAAGCGCACAAAATAAAATAGTCCGAGCTCAAATGCTCAAGGGCTCCAGTTCACACTAACAATTACCATAAACTAGTTTGAAAACTCACAAATACATTGAAATAAGTAGAAAAATTTTAAACCGAAGCTAGAAACGATTACCTTAACCCATAATATTCATGGTAAAAACCAGAGAATCATTTTGATACATCCTTAAACCAATAATAGAAGAAGAGTTAAAAGAAATCATGTAAGAGTTGGCTGGTTTTCAGATCTCTTGAACTAATTCGGCAAAGATGGTATTTATAACAAATAGTGTAGTTTCGCAATGCTAGATCGAGCATTGTGACGTTGAGCGTTATGCTCAAGCAACTGCACATGCCTCCTTGTCCGTCAATCTCTAGATCATTGCAACGCTCCAATGCAGTGTTGCGATGCTCCCTCCTATGTATGCTAGTGCCTTTCAGCGTAAAAGCAGCATAAAGTAGAGGGTTACAATGTTGTATTCAGGGGCATTTTGATAATTTTGGCTTTTTCTTTCTCGATTGTTGCAAATAAGCTTCATTTTGGTGGTTTTAGCTTCATTTTATCACTAACTCTCCGTTCTACCTTCTAGGGCTTTAAACCTATTAAATAGCCAAATAAACACATAAAATTCAAGAACAAATCCAAAGTAAGCGGAGCCAGATAGCAAATTTTTTGTGCTATCAAACACCCCTAACTTAATTCTTGATTGTCCTCAAGAAAGGTAGAATAAAACGCACAGTCATTTAAATGATATACTCACTCAAATTGCATGGTTCGTTACTCAAACCTCAACAATCTCCAAGGATTTAACATGCACTTAACAATAAAATCAATCCACAATAAGTCAATGGAGCACAGTTTAAAATTGATTCTAAACATATTCATGTATGAGTGAGTCAGAAGCCCTTCTAATTAAGTCTAAGAAACCCAAAATAGTTTTAAGTGACTCTTAATTTGTTTTTCCCTATACTGGCTCAAGCACTCATTATCAAGCATCAAAGCAATCAAGATGACACTATGTCAACTGAAACGCCTCAAATTAAATTCTAAGGTACCTAAAACTTGCATTTATTTTACCTTGGGGCATTAGTTTTCACACATTGTTGCAAGGACTCACTATTTTCTCATGAATGTCCTAACTAATCACAACAAAGTAGTTCTTTTTACCCCTAGTCATGCATAACATTACAAGTTCTTTTTTTTTTTTTTTTTCTTTCATGGTATTTCTTTTCAATGCAAATATATTTAAACTAATATTTTTTTAAAGCAAGCATATAAATCATTTTTCTCCCTCAATATTATACCAATCATGCAAGACACGCTCTAATTAGTGGGGCTTACCGAGGTGACAACAAAAATACAAGTTAAGTAATACGATTATAAGCATGCAAGGCCTATAAGCAGTCAAAGAACTTAAGCGTTTATGAGAAGGAAGAATTTTTTTTAAAAGAAAAAAAAAGCTAAAAATCATGATTATTCATATTAAACATCATGTCATATAAATTAAAATCACAAGCGAGTGCATTATAGACTAGTCATCATAACGAACCACTTAACCTGAGCAAACATGCATATAAGCACACAAAATAAAATAGCCCGAGCTCAGATGCTCTAGAGCTTTAGCTAGAACACAGACATATCTTTACCCCCAACTTAAAATCTAACATTGTCCCCAATGTGATAAAGAAAAGAAAAATATAGGACAAAATAAAAGGAAAATAAAAAACTTCCCTGAAGTTTGGCACATTGGATGGCAGTGATATCTAGTTCATGAAAAATTATTCTCTCAATCTTCTCATGGTCAACAAAAATCTAAAGATCAAGAAAAATTGAAAAAATTAAGCTCAAGAAAAATAAAAACAACTGAAAGGAAACTTAAACTAAGAAAGCAATAAAAATGTATATCCTAACTACCTCCATGTAGCGCAATTGTTTAAGATCGGTATGTTCGACCCAACTAGGTTTCATCAACTATAATCGTCATAGACCGTCAAGTCTCCATCTCCCACCCCCACTTAGGAGGTTGACTACTATCGTGAGAAATATGAGTACTAGAACAAATAAGATTATCAGTAATGGGAAAGTCAATCATAAAATTTTTTTCCAATTTTCTCTTCGTGCCTCAAAGTTAAGGAACTTTTGATCAACATCAATAATAATCTAGTAGTCTTTAAGAAGGGTCGACCTAAAAACACAGATAATTATGAAGAAGAAGAAGAAAAAGAAGAAGAAGAAAAATCAACATTCATATTAATCACATAGAAGTTAGAAGGAAAAGTTAGGCCATCGACTCTAACAAGCATATCTTTAACCAAACCAACTGGCCCAACAAGAGTATGGTCAACTAACTACACCAAAATATCAGCAGGGTGCAGGACATAAGATTAAAAGTCAGAATACACAGGAGCAGACATTATGTTTATTGCACACCCTAAATCTAGCATGACATGATCAAATTTTTTTGTATCTATTAGATATGGCACAGAAAACGTACATGGGTCATTCTACTAAGGAAGATTACCTAACAGTATTACTTCCTGTTTGACCTCTTCCTCTTGTTTCTTTTCCTTCTCCTCAGGAACTTCCACCCAAACTTCTTGCCTTTTGTAGTCAGGCTTTTGCCACCTAAAGACAAGAAAGATTTCACCTTTTCTTTATGCTCAACAGCCAATCTGCTAGGAAAATGAGCATGAAGGATATTATTTTTTAAATTTAAAAGTGCATCAATACTTACCCCTCATTTTCTAGGTGGGTTGACAATCTGCTTCTCGATATTCTCAGCTTTCTCATCACTTACAACCTCAACTGGCTCGTCAATAGGCACATCAGAGCTCTCCATGCAGTTTACAAGAGAAATGGCACTAACAAGATGCATATTGGGCACTGGTTGGGAAGGAAGCTTCTCATACTGAGTGTCCAACCTAATGACTACATCGGCCAACTGGGAGATCTAAGTGACCGTACTCTGCATATGAGAGGTAGTAATCCATTGGAACTTCTCCTGATTTTGCTGAATTTGCATGCACTATATCCTCCAAGGGCATAGTCAAACTGCTTTGACCCTGATGTTCTTGGTTACCCCAATGATTGATATTGTATATCTGACCGCCTTGGTGATTCCCAGCATAATTTACCTCAGCAACAGGCTCCTAAAATTGTGTCTTTGCAGATCAAACCTGTTTCACAAGTGTAGATAGTTCAACAATTTTAGCTTTAAGTTCACTTACCTCTTATGAAGATGTGGATGATTGGGAGATGTAATCTTTGGTTCCAAATTGCTGGTTATTTTCAATCATGGTGGAAATCAACTGTATAGCTTAAGATAAGGTTTTATTAACTAGTGTTCCACCTACAGCAGCATGGATGTTACTTTTATCCTACTGCAGTAATCCCTTATAAAAATAGTGAATCATAAGGCATAGAAAAAATCCGATTGGGGCAAAAACTAAAGCATTCCTATCCATTTTTGGAGTTTGAGTAAAAAGTCATGCAAATGTCATCTGTAAGGGGACACAAGCAAAGGTGCCTCGAGGTCGAGCATGAAATTTTACTATAAACTAATAAGAGAGACCGTGGTATGTGTTAACACACGTCCCACTCCCACTTACTATAAACACTATCTCCATTCACCTTGGTATTGACCTTTACAAACACTACCCGTAGGGGAATAAACAAAGGTGCCTTAAGGCCGAGTATAGATCTCACGATGTGAACTTATAGGGAGAAATATGAAAAAGAAAAAATGAAGTATCATATACCTCATTCTCCTCCCACTGAATATTTTACCTATGGTGAATTTAACTTAGAAAAATATGACTAATTATTTTACTAAGTGGTTGTTTAAATTTGCTCAAAAGTAATACTTACTTTGGATAGTTAAAAAACTTTGATTAATGCTCATTAAACACTTTAATAAACCTAAATCAATAATTGCATGTTTATAGCAAATCTATCTAATTCACCTTTCCAAGTCAGTTTTCAGGTAGGATGTTCCATTTTCATCAACTTAAATACCCCAACCTAGACAAAACTAGCCTTAGACAAAAAGGTCACTTCTATATATATTTGCTGCAAATTTAATCTTTTGATTAAAACCAATTTAATCCTATTAAACTGATTAAAAGATTAAACATATTTCTAATCTCATTAGAAATGTGATCTTAGGTCTATATGAATCATGTTTTAAAACTATTTTAAAAAATGATTTTAATCTAAAGTTTGCATGTAATTCTGAATTATTGATTTTAATTTATAATTTCATTTAATTATAACTTTTATAAAATAAATGAAATAAATGAAAACCAATCATTGCATGTGAAAGCATATTTAGGTAAATTATAATAATTATAAAATAACCTAAAGTAGTGATATGCTTCATGCAATTCCATTTCATTACTTAACATACATAATACTTATATACTAAAGTAATGAAATAATTAATCACATAAATTCATCCACACATTCAAACTATAATGTTATAACTCTTATGATGCATGATTATGTTATTAATGCATACAAGCATATATTATAATACTTATATTATATGATGCATGAGTATATGCTATATAATTAAATCATGCAACTATATATTATAACATTTATAATATAAATGATGCATTAATAATGCATAACCTATGGTAGGATTTACTATATGGCATATGACATATAATTATATAAATTAAACTATACATCATATGCATAATTTAAATCATTATTGGACTAGGATTTGACTTCTAAACAATTAATTAAATTAATATAGCACTTATATTAATTTAATTAATTAAAAAAAAACTAACTATGACAAATTAAAAGTTTAACCAGTTCAAAACAAACGAATCAGACCTTAAGCCGCACGAACCAGACCGCCCAGCATCCGAACTGCCTTCGAACCACTCGAATCAAGCAAATCGAACGTAAACCAACTGAGCCACGAATCAAACCGCATGCGAATCGGTCGATTCTTTTCGTCTCAGAGCATTGTAATGCTATGACCTAGAATTACAACGCTATGGAAAGAACATTCCATTCCACCCTTCACATCATTGCAATACTACTGTACAGTAGCCACTGTATAGGTTCGAATTCCTTCGATTCTCCTCCGATTTTGGTCTCATTTTCTCTAGAAAAACGCCAAAACAATAAAAAAATTGACTTAAGACTTTCAAAATACAAACTCTATCACAATTTATGCCCAAAAACAAAGGGCCCTTACAAACTAATTTGTAAAATTAAAGTGATAAATCTAAAATCCAATCCCGCAGATATCCAAAAATTGCAAACCAAGATACATTCCATACATCATATGAAAAAATACAGAATGCAACCAACCATAAATCTGTAAATTCAATTCTGAAAAATTAAAAGGGAATTGGGACCAAAAACTATGCTTTGATACCAATTGAAGGAACAGTGAAGTTCCACACGGAAGCTGGCTTCGTTCCCAATTTTTATTTTACAAAGAAAAGAAATTTTACAGAACACAATTATGCAAAATTTCAAAAATTACAACATGCAAGGAAGAAAGAGAAAGTAGAGTTAGGGTTTTAAGAAAACTTACTCTTGATAAATCAAAACCTTCTTTGCAAATACCTTTCTCCAAAACAATCACGAACAATTCATACAGTCACGAATACCCAAAGATAACACCACCAATTGGAGCCTTCTCATACAGGCACAAATACCCAAAGATAACACCATCAATTGGAGCCTTCTGTATTCTCTTTTGGGTAGAAAATCCTTAGGAGATTTGGGCTCTAAGAGTTTGGAAAAGAGGGAAAGTAATTGAGAGGGGAAGAGCAGTTTTTGGAAAATTACAGAGATCTCAAAAATCCAAAGAGAGCCCTCTGGAACAAAAAATCTTCTTTGAAAGAAGATTATCACCACCATCAAAACTACCTCCACTCACTACATGAGTTTAAAAGAGAATTAAGGGGAGGGAAGTTATTTTCATCCTTTTAAATTTAAAATTAATTAAATTTATATATATATATATATATATATATAACACATAACATATAGTTTAATATTGTATCAAATACAATATAACCTATAGTTTTAATACTCTCATTAATGTATGGTATTTAATATAAATCTCATTTATAATAAATTTAATTATATGAATCCAATACATAATTAATATTTGAATCATATTAATTTCCTCTAAAATAAACTTTATATTGTAATTTATCAAATACATTATATTAATTATATCATATATAATTAAGTTAAATTAATTATATCACATATAATTAATTCCCTCAATTAATTTGAATTATTCAAATTAATCCAAAATTGATTCTCATAAATTCTTGTTGAGCTACAGAGGGGGCCTTATGGACCTGTAGATTGAAGTTCAATGGTACTTGAATAATTAATTAAACTTCTTTAGTTAAATTATTCAACTTCCATTAATTGCCAGTCACTCCACTAAAGACCGACAACCGCACTCTTCGCACTACAGATATATTTCTGTGTCCATTGGATATAACCAGTCAACAGTGCGATGACCCTTCACAAATTTCTCGTAAGTACAACTAGGCCAAAATTACCATTTTGCTTCTATAGTTATATCCAACACCTTATGTACCATTGATACCTCTAATGAACAATAAGTCATAGTCGTATGTCCAAACCCCTCTCGAGCCAAGAGAGGGTGTGGCGCCACATTATTCAAGCTCAGGAATCAGCCCTTAAGGAAGCAATTTATCTACTTACCCCGACATCAGGAAATGAGCGAATTCCATCTTGTGTAGCTGTGTTCTCAGCTCCCAATTAGACAAATCCCCAAAATGGTAGGCTTATTGAGTCGACGATTTGGTCACTCTCACCCATACAAATTAAAGGATTGCCTTCATAGATAGAAGTTTACAACTCACTCAAGATTCATGTTATGTCACCTATGGTCATCTTGGTGAAATGCAAGTCTCTATTATGAACGGTGTTATATAATGAGACTAGTCATTTTATGGTCTGGTATTATACAAACTCCTTTGTATTTAACACTTCGCTCACATGTCTCTACATGAATGATCAGGATCAAATCATTTGTAGCACTTTACAACAATTATAACATCTACAAAGCGGGTCGTATTCGTAGTATCACTAGGATAAGGTATTCAGACTTATCCATCCACTACAAACTATTTAGGTTATCATTTAAACATGATCCACCTAAATGTCTTTACATATATGTTTAAGCTACAGATGATAACCTTGGATGTTAGTTTATTAGTTTGTGGTTAATGCTACTAAATGTTGAATACAACATCTCATATTTTATTAAATAAATAAATTGTTTGTGCCTTACAATTACAAACTACAGGACCCACAAGATTTAGGGCATCAATCCCAACAGTATTCAGGAGCAATTTTGTAATTTTGGCCTTCTCTTTCCTAGTTGAAGTAATTAAGCTCCGTTGTGGCATGTTTTAGCTCTATGTTGTCATTAACGCCTCATTCTACCTTCTAGTTGCTCAAAACCTATCAAATAGCCAAATAAACACATAAAATCTAAGAACAAACCCGAATTAAGCGGAGGTAGATGACACATTTTTAGTACTATCAAAGGTATCCATATCAACTATAACACACTAATTCTCAATTAATGATAGAGATCATAAAATTGACTTTTAGTTTTTTCTATTCTTGGAAGTTGTGAATTCTTAGCTAATTTCAAATACAAAAGCAATACTTTTAGTTTTTTTTTTTTCAATTTTTTGCTTGAACTTTCTAAACATTTTAAAAAAAAGTAATAAGAAAAAAAAAATTAATGGTAGGAGTAAAGTTCAAAAGCATAATTTTTAAAGTCAACTAATAATCAAATGTTATAAAGCACTTCATTAATTTAAAGATTCAAGCATCTGGTTCATTTGATGATCGGCGATGGACGGTCTTGTTTTGTTTGGTGAGATCCTTGGCTGCCAGGGGGCGCGATTTTGGATTCATACTGGTCTACGGTAGTTTATGATGCAAGGAGTTGTTTGGAGGTGCGGTTGTTGGAGTTCATGGATGGTGAAGGAGGTTGGAGGTGGCCTACAGTGTATTGGGAGTTGCTTGAGATCTGGGGTCTTATTCAGGTAGTGGGGCCTAAAGTAAGGGGGGAGGGTTATTGGGTTTGGATGTTGGATGCTAGTGGTCGGTTTTCTATTGCTAGTGCGTGGGAGAGTTTGTGTCCTCGTCGTCCTAGGGTGTCTTGGGCTGGTATTTTGTGGGTAGGGGGTGATATTCCGCGTTACTCCTTTTGTGTGTGGTTAACTGTGAGGGACAGGTTGGGTACGCAGAATTGGTTGAGGAGTTGGGATGTGTTGTCAGAGGGGGGTGTCTTCTTTGTGGGGGAGGTGTGGAGTCACGGGATCATTTATTTTTTGAGTGTGGGTTTGGGAGAGAGGTGTGGTCTGGTGTGTTGCGTCAGTTGGGTTCGTTGCATCGGGTGGTGGGTTGGGATATAGAGTTGAGTTAGTTATGTCGAGTGGGGTCGGGTAAGGGGGTGCGTAGTAAGTTGTTCCATGTTTTCTGGTGTGCTTCCATATACTACATCTGGAAGAAGCATAATTGGCAGCTGCATGGAGGTCGACCGAGGTCGGTGTCTGCTCTAGTTCACCATATGATCTCTACGGTTCGTGCTCGTGCTGCTTCCTAGGGTTGATCTTCTTGGTCTTATCTAGTGTATTTACAGATATTTTTTCTTTTTGAAATTTACATTGTTCTTTGTTTTACTGTTGTCCCTAGTTTGTGGGGTTTTTGGCTTTCTCCTTGGTGGTGTGTGAGTTTGCGTTTATGTGTTGGTTTTGTTCTTGTCTTATCTTGTTGGTTTTGTTCTTGTCTTATCTTGTTGGCTTTGTTTTGGTTTTGTTGCCTTGTCTTTGCTTATGCTTTGTTACTCTAATGCCTTGATCCCAAACTGTGGGATCCCCTTGTTATTGTATATTAATATCACCTATTGTAAACCAAAAAAAAATGTTTCCATTTTAACGCCTACAAAATAGGCTCTATCCCAAAAAAAAAAAAGGTGTTAGAACCTTATTTTTTCCAATCATTCCTATGGTTTTCATTTTTCAAAATTGAGAATGGCCTTCTACACTCAATAAATTACCCAAAAAAATAATAATAATAAGTAAAAAAAAGGTACAAATATCTAATTTCAGAGTGTATATGATTTTTTTTTTTTTTTAATTCTGAAGTGATTTTGAAGGTATAGATTTTTTTTATTTTTTAAAAATATATAAAGGTTTGTAACAACAAAAAAAGAGAGAGAGAGAGATTTATCTTTTTTTTAAAAAATAAATTGGTTTAAAATTATAGTTTGAATAATCACTTTAAAATTGGTTCTCCAAAAAGTGATTCTAAAGAAATTCCCCTTATATCATTTTGAAATTACTTTACATTAATTTAATATTTATTTAATCCACGGTTAGATATATATAATGAAAGAAAGTGAAAGTTTGGTGAAGATAAAATGAATTTAATTGTGTAGATTAAATTCATTGCTTAGAAACTTTCAAATTGAATTGGAACTTCAAATTAAAATGATGTTTCATGTTCAAATTTAATATGTATGAAAGTTAAATTTGTAATTTTTTTCAATTTGAATGAGCTATGTTTGATTTTTGTCGAGTAAGAACTAAATTGAGTTAAATTTGACAAATGTTTCAATTTTTGTTTTTATTTGATCTTATTTGTAATTTAGAGAGTTGCCAAGTTGCTAGCCTATAAATAGCAACTTGGTTCATCATTTATAGCATCTCATTTCAAATTGAAGATTTCTCTCATTTCTTTCTATTTTATGTTCTTCAATTGAGTTGAGAATAAGTATCCAAGAATTTTGCCAGATCCAAGTAGTTTGAAGTTGCAGTTTTACTGGAATTAGTTGTTGTATCCTATTGAAGCGATCGTTATAGTCTGCTTGCAGCCCATGCAGAGCGAATAATTGTCTTTAGGACAGCATTTACCAGAAGTGTGCCTCGACTATGTTTTGAGTCTCCAAAGGTTTTGAAGTTCTTTTAAGTCTTTGGTTATTTTCATATCTAAGTTTTGTTAGACCATTTGGCTTTTATTTGAGTTTGAATATTATACATTATTGTTTCTAGTAATTGAGATATAATTAGTTTGTTGGTATGTCCAGTTCTATATATATCATTTTCTTCCAACATCCATTTTTAAATATATAGTGCAATCAAATAAATTTGTTATTAGAATCACTTCTATGAAATTGTAATAAAACCCACAAGAATTTAATTATATCTTTTTTAATATATATAAAAGCATTTTAAGAAAAAAATATGTATTTCGAAAAAGTGAGATTAAAAATCGAAAAAAAAAATTAAGCTAACGTCCAAAGTTTAAATTGACAAATAAGCTCTACAAAATTTTGTTTAGTTTTTTTTATTATTATTATTTTTTTTATTTTTAAATTCTATCTGTATTTCGATAGTTTAGTTAATGCCGACATTATCTCTATGATTTGAATGTAATTTCAATTTAGATCTGCAAGATTTGGTTTCAGTGAGGTCTTTACATTCTAAAATTTTTAATATTGCTTATGGTTATTGGTAACTTTTTGGACGTGTGAGAAAACCGAGGAGAAAATTTTAAGTTTGAGAATAAACCTACTAAAGTTCTTTCATCAACGAATCTGCGACAGATAGAAATAAGTCTATAAAATAAGTTAATAAAGAATGGAGAAAATAATTGGGTTGCGATCTAATTGGCTTGTAGGAGAGGCCGAGGTTGAGGTCAACTCGCTCTCTCCTTTAGATACCAAAGAAGAGAGGGCAAAGTAATTGGGTCGTTTGGCCCACCTCCAAGGGCGAGGCTAAATTCGTCGTCTCCTTTAAACGTAACCCATTTCACTCACCTTGCCCTTGAAGGCCAAGGGCAATGTGCCCCTTTTTTGAGGCCTATTTTCGGTAAGCCCTTTATCAAAGTCCTCTGGTGCAGCCCAATCCAACTCTCAAGAATTTTTTTCTTAAAAGGATGTAAGAAACTCTATGTCTAGCCTCATTATATATATAAAGCATGATAGTTCAACATAATGTAAGTTCATCTTCTTTCCTAAAAAGCTTACTCTAACCTTATGCTGAAAAACTAACTTAAGCGTTAGAGTATATGTAACAAGTACCACACTGATATGTTATTCTGATGTTTAGTAGGTGACCTGTTCCCCAAAATACTAATTTATCATTGGTGACATGTGAAGATCAGGTAAGTTCTCTTAGCTAAAATTTACCATCAACAATTATGGTTTGTTAAATCTTATAAATTGCCCATAACATTATTATACTAAATGCATAGTAATTTATGTTTTCTTTTAACTATGAGATGTTCATTTACCCTGTGAGAATTGTCTATTTATCCTGTGAGGAATCTCCGATTGGATGAGAATATGGGAGGGAGGGGAGAATTTTCTCCCAATTGGCTAAATAGGGACAGAGACGGAGATTACATTCCCTATCTCCATCCTCAGCTTGGTCCTATCCCGACCCTAATGAACAAATATATATACATGCGTGTGTATGTTTATTTATTTATATATACAAAGCATAACATACAAACTTAGTCATTTTCCAATTTTTCATCTAAAAAATTTCATACTTTAATAGATTTCTAGATATTTTAATAGATAAGATTTCCTTATTTTAAGATCATGAATGTTTTAGTAATTAAATGGAAAGGTAACATGTGATATTGTAATATTTTAATTTTAAAATTTAAAAATTATAAGTATTAAATTATATATTTTCACATATAATATTATTATTTTTATTAGAAAATTATAATGTTTTCTTCAAATATAAAATGTATTGAAAATAACTCATTTAATATATAAATTTTTATTTGGTCAATAATAAATTTAAAAGTTGTTAAAAATAAATAAATTAAGAAAATAGAGAAATTTTCCTCGCGAAGAATCTGATCCCCACGAATTTTTTATAGAGAGTTTCTTGAAATAGGGGGTGAGAATAAGGACGAGGAAGCCTTCTTCCGTACATCTCTAATTAGCTAATTGTATTTATCTATACTATTTATCTAATGTTTTTTTGTTGACCTGGTTCGTGATCAAGTAGAAAATAAGGGAAAATTGAACGGACTTCTATTTAGTAAAAAGTAATTATATAAGAATTTGTGAAGTTAAAAAAAAAGGCTAAATTACTAAACATACCCTTTAAGTTTATTCTTGATTTAAAAAATATTTTTATTTTTCTAAAGTTGCAATATTATTTTTCCCTTTCAAATAAATATTTTAAAGGAAAATTGCATTCGACAGCAAAATATATTTATGTTTTTGCAACTGTGACTTCAATTTTTAATTTTGCATTTATGGCAAAATTCATCCCAATTTTTATCTGAGAGGTGGCTTTAGATTCTGTTAAAAAAGAAAGAAAAAAAAAACAACAATACATACAAAACTCCACTACTCTTTTTTATTAAAATTGTATTATTTTTTCCTTTTGTTCTTTCTTTTTAAAAAGAATGAAAAAACTTCCACTACCCAATTTTTTTTTATTTTTTCTTTCTCCGTCACATCTTTTATTTCACAAGAGCAAGGTTTAAGTTTTACAATCTTTTTCTTTTATAATTTTCTAACCTATCAATTTTTTTTAATCAACAGTATATCCAAATTGTAAAGTATTAATAATCTATCAAACATCAATTAGTAAACATATTAAATCTCTAGTCTATCAACATACTATTAAATATAAGTGAGGTAGAACATTAAATATTTCAAATATGTTGTGGTATATATCAAATATAAGACATTAGTGTATCAGTCATCTTTTAGCAAATACTTGAAGTTAAACAAGGGTGTATCAATATTATATCTAACATCAATCAACCTTTCAAATATATTAGCAATATATCAATAACAATCAACATTCCATCAATAACCTATTTTAAAATAAACATACGTTTTCATCTTATAAGCATGATATTCTAAGCATATCAAATGTATATGTCATATACAAGTCATGATTGTATCAAATATTTATCATTAAATACTTAAAGTAAGACACGAGTGTATCAGTAATATATCTAACAATAATCAACAATCTGAATGTATTAGTAATGTATTTAGTAACAATCAACATTTAATTAGTAACTTATTTTAAAGGAAAACATGTTTATATCATTTATAAGTATGAGTAAAAATATATTAACAATATATCATATGCAACACATGAGCGTATCAAACAATACTAGAAAGTAAAATAAATTCCAAAATTGAAATTTATAATTGTTAGTGGTCAAGTCATCTCATCCTTGATGCTTTTTGTGCTAGTTGATTTACATTATCCCCACCAAGGTTTTAGAATGGGCAAACAAAAAAAAAATAGTTACTTTTAAAATAGTCGTGGTTCAAAAATACTTAAAAAGTTTTTTTTTTCTTTGAAAAAATGTCTAAATCTACATTTAGGAAGTTTTGTTAGATTTTTTTTTTTTTTTTTTACTAAAATACCATCATTTATTATTTTTCTATTTATCCCTCAACTACTTCTATTCCTATAAATAAGTACAACTAATAAACAAAACCTAAACAAATATAAAATAATTATAGCGAATTTTTTTCAAGTGTATCAAATGTATATCAACAATGTATCAAGTGTATCAGATATATATTAGTAGTGTACAAAGGGATATCAAAGGGTATCAAGTATATCAGGTGTATCAGATATATCAAGTGTATCAAGTGTATATCAAGTGTATTGGGTGTATCAGGTGTATCGGGTATATCAGGTATATCCGTACTTTTTTTAAATTCATGGGCTTGACTTGTTTTTTTTTACCATTTTGCCAAAAGTAAAAAGTTTGGGTAATAGACCTAATTTTTAAAACTTAATTTGTCAAATCTGCAAGAAGTCCTATTTTAAAACTATATATTCGTTAGAATGTTCAGAAAAAAATTAAGATTAAAAAAAATGACAACTTAGAATGAAATTGAAACTTGAACAAGTCACACCCTCACACCGTTTTAAGTCATTACTGTAATTGTTAAAGATCCCAAATTTACTTCAAGCATAGTTCGAGATGTTTATGAAAGATTAAAAATGTTATTGCATCTCTTGATGTTATTTTTTAAACAAAGTGTAAAGTTTGAGGGGTCGTCTATTTCATGGGAATCAAAGATTCTCTTATGAATGGGCATCTACATTGCCGCATATGTTTTGGGATAAAGTAAGATGTGGAGATATCACAATAGTTTTCGATGACTTCTTAAAATATGGATTTTCTAGATTGTTACGCTGGGCATCCTCTTTTTATCCTTTTACCCTTTTTCTTATATATATATCACTTTCTTTTATTTACGTTTTGTAATTAATAAATATTGTCAACCATATACTAACATTCTTCTAGATATATGGTAGTTACCTTTATTCTTTTTTAAGATATTTAAATTCAAATTCAAACTAATATTTATTTTATATAAAAAAAAATTGTTGGAGAAAATAACACAATAAAAATAATATAAATTTTATTAATTTAAAAAATTCAAATTATTAAAAAACAAATATATTACCTAAATTAAAATTATATTAAATTAATATAAATATAATTAATAAATAACAATAATATCCTTGAAAAATTATCTAAATGTAAGACATTTTCGAGTAGAAATCCTACTAAATAAATCCAAATATCAAAAGATTCTTCAATAACAATCTTACAAAAAACAAACATGATTATCTAAATATATCATACATCTAAAATTCAAAACATCTATCATCTATGTATTCAAAGGTTTAGAAGCAATTACAATTAATTAAATAATTAATTAATTTAGTTTTTGGGACAACAATTTAATCTTTTTTAGATGAAACTTACTTTCATATGATGGAATCAAAGGGACAATTTATTTTATTTTATTATTTTTTAGGACAACTTTAATCTTCCTTTCTAGATGAAACCTTGAAGAACTTTATGTTCGGTTTTGTGGAAACTTTATTCGTTATAATATTTTATTGCTATATTTACTCTGCGTATCATTTATCAACGTCAGGTATGCCAAATAATTCAATACAATTTCCACACGCGACGCCATCATCATCTGAAAAAAAAGCTCAAAATGGCTGTTGATAATGGCGTTGGCGCGAAGACGATTAATAATTTAAGACGAAAAAAGGCAAAGCAGGTGAACCCATTTCTCACCTCTCTTTCCTTTAATTTCCTTTACGTTCGTTGAAAATGTTAGGAATACGAAAACGCAAAGAAATTTCCCTTCTTCTTCTCTTTTCTTCTTCTTATTGCTTACTGTTACACCGTCGAAAACGACCCACAAATTTTCCCTCCATAATTGCTTCTGTTTTAAGCTATCATTGAATCTTTCACTTCGTATCTTGAATCTCCCCAAGAAATTCTTTTCCAGGTATACAAGGTGTCTCTTGCTTTCGTCTCCTTAATCGTCTATCTTTTACTATGCATCTGATTCCATTATCTTGATTGTGACCTATTTTTTCTTTCTTATTTTGGTCGAATTCCTTTACTTCTGCATCACACGCATATGGGTTTATACTAAATTTGTATTTTGATTCTTAATTTTGGGGGTTTTCTGTTTTTTTGACGTTTATAATTGCTGGAAATTGAAGTTTCTGCCCCTCGTTTTCTAAGTGATGGAGGAATTTCTTTTTCATGTTGTGTCTCGTTCAGCGGAGAGAGTTAAAGGGAAGTATGTCCACCTCCTAAATTGTCCTACAATTATTGATTTGTAGCAAGATATTCACCTTGCTACATTCCTGACTTCGTTTCTAGAAGGAGAATATGTTGTATATTCTGAATATTTTGTGTCATAATTTGCCCAAGGTAGACAAAGGGGTTATCCAGCTACTCAATGTTGACCACCATAAATGTTGTTGAGTGATTCCATTTGTGTCGTCTATATGGTAAAGGTCAAAACATCGACCCTTTTTTCGTCTGGAAAAGTCAATGGTCTTTTTATGAGTACACTAAGTGGTACAATGGTTGGAAATTTCTAGTTTGAAATACTTCTCAAGTTTGAGTTGTAAGGCATGTGGTGTTTTAATCATAAGTTCATTCAGTACTATATTAATACCTTGTAAAAGATTTTCTCTGCAACAGGCTTTTAGCTATGGGGAGTTTCATGTCTGAGATTAACTTGAAGGACTTCTACATTCCAAACTATATTTTGTCAATTGGATCAGAGGTGGAAAGAGTTAGCCATCTCCCTGTTTGCCCAGTTATTGTTTTCATTAACTCCAAAAGTGGCGGTCAGCTTGGAGGCGAACTCCTTGTCAGATATCGTGCTCTTCTCAACAAAAATCAGGTAAATTGATCTACGTTAATGCAGGATATTATTGGTACTTTGAGTTCTTTATGGTCATGGATGTTAAAATTTGAGGCAACTTTATTCAGGTTTTTGATCTGGGAGAGAGTCGCCCTGACAAGGTGCTACATCAACTTTATCATAACTTTGGCATGCTCAAGGACAATGGAGATCTTTTGGCTGCACATATCGAAAAGAATCTTAGATTAATTGTGAGTTACTTGTGAAGTCGTGATTTCTCTTGTATTTGTCTGCCGGTGAGAATACGTGATTGAGCGTCTCTTATAGTTTCCATTATTGAGACCATAAGCTGTCAATTATCTCCGATCTCTGCTCCTTGCTCTTAACATGTAATTCTAATTATTAGGTTGCAGGTGGAGATGGTACTGCAAGCTGGCTTCTGGGAGTCGTTTCTGATATGAAACTGCCTCAGCCACCTTCAATTGCTACTGTGCCATTGGGAACTGGAAACAACCTTCACTTTTCCTTTGGATGGGTATATTTTTTTTTCTTTATTATACTGTGATTTTGATATTTTTTGCCATCTATATGCTTAATAATGATTCTTCTCGTGTTATCTAAAAGCTATGATCTTTGTATTCACTGGATTAAATAAAATGATAATGGATCAAAAAATCTCAACTTGAATGTTTTGTTCAGTATTTGACTTTGGAATATTAATCATTTCACTGGAAGATGTTCTAATGGTCTTATCAAGTATAATCTCTGACAAAAGCAATCATGGTTTATCTCCCGGGAAGACATTTAGGGCCTATTTGGTAGAGAATTTGAAAACAAGGGATTAAATGAAAACAGAGTTTTATTTCATGTTTTCAGATATGTATTTGGTTGTAAAATTCAGAAATTGAATTCTAATTTAAATAATTGCAAACTAGTTGTAGTTACCCACTAAATATTAGTTGATAATAAACTATTTTTAATTTATTTATGAACATGTTTTATGTAAAAAAAAAAATTGTAAAATTATTATTCTGTAATAATATATAATTTATAGGATAAATTGAAATTTTTGTCCATATAGTTTGGAAGAAGTTAAAATTTAGGTCTTATGATTAATTTGAATCTACCCCTATGATTTGATAAAAGTTTCATAAATAATTCCTCTGGTAGAGATTATTTAAAAGGACTTAACAAACCATAGAGGCTATATGTGAAGTTCTATCAAACCATAGGAACTAAAATCTAAATTTTAAAACCGTATGGACCAACTTATCCTAACCATAGAGACCAAATTTGAAATTTAACCTAATTTATATTATATTTCATAATAAATATTTTAATTTTTAAAAATTGAATTGAATTTATAACATGATATGTACTATATTTCTAAATGTTTTTACCATTATTTAATATAATTATGCATTTTAAATTTTAAAATTCAAATTTAGGATACAATGAAAACATAAAAATGTTGTTTTTAGAATTTACACTGTTTGGATCACAAAATCCGAAAACAGTTTTCAGAAACAGAATTCGGGGTGTCTCTCAAACACTTATTCACTTAAATTCAGTAAATCTGAAAACATAAAATAGAATTTGGATTGCGAACCAAACAAGCCCTTCGCATCCAAGTTGTGCTTTCTGCTTTCTGTGTACATTATTCTTGGTGCCTGGACTCATCAAAGTCTGAATTTGAAAAGAGTAACTGTTATTAATTTACAGGGAAAGAAAAATCCCGGCACAGACAGTCAATCCGTTGAATCATTTTTGAGTCAAGTAAGAAGTGCAAGAGAAATGAAGATTGATAGGTAATACGTCTATAAACATCCAAATCCAAGCATGTTTATTAAAATTTTCTTTTGTTCTAGCATGACCAAACAATAATGTAGTGTAAGGGTGTAGGATGTACGTGTACTTAAACATTGTCGTGACACATTTTTATCAAGTAAAGCGTCCTGAAATAATATGATAAGTTCTCAACTAACATCACCAATGGATGTGCAGACTAAGGAGTTATCTAATGGATCGAAGCTTAGATAGTTGTTGAATGATACTGGTATTACCAAGTTATACCATTTTAGATCAACTAGTCATTATCTTATTCAATAACTTTCTATCAATTTTTGGGGGCTGCTGCTTTGGTATAGCTGTAGATCAGAAACTTTGGTGTTCAGAATTAGGATAGTGCAATTTTTATCATTGCACATATTTACTGTCTTTTACAGAATTGTCTGTTTAATAAGAATGACATTGTCATTGTTTACTTCATTAACTCAATTTTTTTCATTCCAGCTGGCATATTCTCATGAGAATGCGAAGTCCAAAGGAAGGTTCTTCTGATTCTATTGCACCTCTCGAACTGCCTCACTGTTTGCATGCATTCCATCAGGTATCCAGCCTGACAAACAAACTATAGTAAACTCGTCTTGGTTCTTATGTTAAATGAAAATTCATCTTTTGATTATTTCAACTGCTTAAATGTTCAGCATGTTGAAACTATTCTGACTCAAGCACTAATGCTCATAATCCATCAGTAGGAAACGAAAATTTTTTACTAGAAAAATGGTGTACCTAAAGTAAGGATAAAAATGTCACCCGAGGGGAGAAGAACACTCTGATTGGTCCTATTGAACTCTGAAATTAAATTCCTGGATTGATTGAAAAGAAAAGTTATAAGAATTGAAAAGAGAATAGCTAACTGTACTTGTACACCTCAAGAATGCGCACCTACAGGTTTTTACATTGTTTTTCATCATAATGGAAATAAATTCAATTCAACTAATTGGTTTGGATCAAGATTTAAAAAGAAGTTAAGAATTAGCATTTCAAAACATCAAGTACTTTATTTTTGTAAAAGCAACATTAAGTACTTATTAGTTCTTACTCCAATTGGAGTTTGAGTTTTAGGATAGTATCTTAATTACTATTAGACTAGGAAATAAAACAAGCCTGTATTAGGATTTCTCAATTGCTGCAAGAATTTATCACTTATTATCCTTTTGTTATTCTTTAATACTAGAGATTTTCAATTGCGCATTAGCGGTTGTGCTTGAGTTTGCTACCATTTTATTGGGGTTATTTTGTTCCATTCAGGCAATTAAATTCAGTGTTTGAAGATTGTATTTAAAATATTTTCACACCCAATTAACTGTCAGAAAAGCTTCGTCTTTTAGTGCTAGATTAACTGAAATCACTTTTTTTAAAAATGTTTCTGCAACTGAGAATCATTCTATAAGACCTTTTGCATGAATTCATTAATGATTAGACCATTAAATTTATTTATTTATTTTTACTTCAAATACTTGGTTGAAAATTTGTGCAACCCTTTGTGATTGAGCAAAGAGACAGGATATGGTGGGTTTCTAAAAAAATAATTAATATCAAACATGGTTATCTTATCATTGTGGACACTATGTGACCTTTTTTGGTTTGACATTGCGTTCTGTGCTTTTTACCTTGTTTTGGCTATTTTCAGGACAATTGGCATGTATTTCGTGGTGGATTTTGGAATTACTTCAGTATTGGTAAGAATTTTTTTTGCTTCGACACACTCTACAATTCACTGAATCAATATGCAATGCGATAAGAAATATATTGTTAACAAGGTTAATTCTCAGGTAGAGACATTTACTTTGTTTCTGATTGTCTGATTTAGTTGAATAACATGGGTTTTAAATCATGTGGCTTCATGGATTTTAAATCATGTGGCTTCATTTGATTGAGCTCTGGGTTTAGATAAGCAAGCCTCCAACACTATCAGTTATTTTTCTGATTTCAACGACAGATTTAAGTCGTTCAAATTCTGCAGCCATGATGTTTTTACATGCCCCCACAGATAATTTCGACTTTCTGTCAACTACTGAGCGAGCTAATAAGCGAAAGTGACTAGCTCTTTAGCTTTATTTGACTAAGCACAATTCAAGAATAGCCCTATAGCATAACCCTCCTACATTGTCATAGCCGTGATAGCAATGTTTAATAATGATATGGTGTCGTATTACTAGAATTTGAAACTTGACCTTGATATGGAGGACAATTAGAACAGATTAGATAACTATTTTACAAAAGACAATGGTAGCACACTCCTTGTAGAATGATGAAGCTCAATTTTACTTATCTGGCAATTACAAGTATACGTAAAAATACACAAATTGAGTTCCTCAGAAATTTGATGAATGGTTTATACAGGAATGGATGCTCAGGTATCATATGCGTTTCACTCTGAGAGAAAGTTGCATCCAGAAAATTTTAAGAATCAATTAACTAATCAGGTATTGACTTATTTTTCCTTTCAAGCTTGGCACGACTTAAATTTATAATTAAGATTTGCACAAGAAATGACCAATTATTTTTCACTGTTAAATATTTTTCCTGTGCCAAGTAAATTTGATCATTCTAAGTGCGGAGGGAGCCTCGCAGTTGCAAATTGTTGACAATCCAAGACCTTTCCTGATGTCTGTAGTACTAGAATATGATAACCCAAACTTGTTGAATATAAATGGTAATGGAATTGCAAGATAAACTAAGTAATGAGATACTTGGACTCTCCTAATCTCTTGAGATCACTCTCAAGCCCTAATCCACTCAACAAAATATTCTCTCTTTCCTCCTTCCCTATGACTCACTGCATTTATAACCACACTTTCCTAACAAACTACTTAGCTGATTACCAATATGACCTTAATATCCCTCTAATACCCTTCCTATCAGAATATTGTCCGAAAAGAAATCTATTTTATATTTAAATTATCAATGATCTAGTAGTAGTCTTGCTAGACATTTAGCATGTTGTGTCTCATGATTATAACCATCCAACATTAAATGATGGGTACCTGCATGTTTTGCTTATCTATAATGTTCTAGGTTAGCATGTGCTTCAATTGTTTTAATTAGGCGTCTTTACCAATACATTTGTTGTTATATTGTCTCTTTTGGCTGTGGCAGAAAGCATATCTGAAGATTGCTTGTAAACAAGGATGGTTTGTTTCTCCTTTATGCCATCCTACTTCCAGGTATGTCTTTGATACATCTTTGTACGATTATTTAGGCAATGGTCACCTACATATAGCGTGTTACATCCCACACCACGATAATCTTGACTTGATAAGAGTTACGTGTGCATAAACTATCCCCAACATCCATAATTATTTAAAAAGAACAAATATGATAGTTTTACCTATATTTCTGAACCTTGGGTCATGTTATCCGCCTTAGTTTAATGGCCAATAAAATCCAATATAAAATATCAGATTTCCACTTGCTTTTTGTTTGATAAACATATTGTTTACGATGACATGAACTTTCAAGTTGCCAGTTCTTGTCTGTCAACTTGCATCAACTTTCAAGTTGCTAGTTCTTGTCTAAATCAACCTTCTTTTGCCTTCAATTGCGAGTTAGAATGAGTTGATGCAATGCAGGAACATAGCAAATCTTGCAACCGTGAAGATTATGACGAGGGACGGTATCTGGGAGGACCTTGTAATTCCCTCAAGGTGATTCAAAATAACTGTTTTCCAATTGCTTGTCCATTTTGCTATTTAATATTCCGGCATATATGAATCTTTACTTTCTGCACATGGCTGAGGTGCAAGTGATTGATCTCATTAAAAAAAATTGGAATAACATGCTTTGACACTTCCCCTTTTCAACCTCAAATGCAGTATCAGATCTATAATTTGTCTTAATTTGCCAAGTTTTTCTGGTGGACTTGATCCTTGGGGAGATCCAAGCAAAAATAAATTACGTGATGTTAGTTCCAATCTTTTTTTCCTCTTAAACCGCGAGGTGCTGTTTAGATATGCTGATTCTAATTAATATATCACACATTTTTTCACCTTACAGAGAGATCTAACTCCTCCATATGTGGATGATGGGCTTATTGAGATCGTTGGTTTTCGAAATGCCTGGCATGGGCTCGTCCTACTTGCTCCAAATGGACATGGAACTCGTCTTGGTCAGGTAACTTCAAATAAAAACTAGAATTGGCTCAGGTTCTGACACAAGAACAAACCAACACCCATTGTAAATCCTCTCTTTGATGCGATGCGAACGAAATTAACGTTGGTTGTTCCCGTTCCTATTATCAATGCAGGCAAAAAGGGTTCAGTTCGAGTTTCATAAAGGTGCAATTAACCATGCTTACATGAGAATTGATGGGGAGCCATGGAAGCAACCCCTTTCTGTGGAAGATGACAAAGTGGCCATAGAAATTAGTCATTCTGGTCGAGTCAGCATGCTCGCCAACCTACCTTGCCGAGCTAAAAGTGTGCATGACCCTTCTTCAACTCACAGTTGTGGCATCAAACATTATGTTTATAAGGACCACGAATTTGCAGAAGAATATGAGGTGGTAAGGAAGTTTGGTGCAGCTTCTACCTTTAAGTATGTGGACGCTTCTGACACAGTTCATTACCAATAGGTCCTGACATCTTGGCTTTTCATGTTTTTGTGTATATGTTTCATAATCATTTGACATGATTGATGAAGGAAGTAGTTGCCTCAGCTCTAAGAGATTACTTATCATGTAGGCAGTGCAGAATAGGATCCTCTTGTCAAAAATTCCCTCCCCCGCCCCCCAATTATAGATGTATCGATATTACTGTTTAGATTCAACACCCATTGGCTATGCAAATATTTGATTCATTCATGCGAAATATTTACAAGGATGCTACCGTAAGTATCTTAAACTCCCAAGCCCTTCATCAGGAGTCTGTTGTATGGGTCCACACATTATATTGTACATTATTTTGGGGAAAGGGTTAGGAATAGCCTTTCCAACTTTTCATCTTTCAAAACTAACAATTTTTTAAAAAACTTATTATAGTAGTTTTTCTCCGTCCATCGACCATCGAGATTTACATAAAAAATTTATCTTTACCGATTTTATATCAAATCTTACCTAATTTTTCAAATCTTTCAGCTTAAAGATACATTTTCATCCAAAATTAAGTAAGATGTTGGAGATATAAATATTGGGTAAAATTAACACTGAGATTCTATATATTTGGCCTCTCAAATCATAATTTTTTATATGCAAACTTTGATCATCTACAAAATTTAAGAATCACAGCCCTTAAAATTATGTAAAAATTTGATATAAGATTTGGTAAAAATAATTGAATTTGGAGAAAATTTGAAAAGATTATATAGTATTTGGAAAGATTGGTAAAATCTCGGTTTTAATTTTCCAAGATGGATCAAGAAAAATTAGTTTAACAAGTTTTCAAAAAGCGTGCTAATTTTGAAAAGTGAAAACTTTAGGGTTGTTTTTGACAATTTTTCATCACTTTGAGACTTCTTTTCCTAAAATTATAATGTAAGTTAATTTACAAATTTATTACCTAAAGTTTTGGGCAAAATTTAATTTTGTATTTAAAAGTTTCAATTTAATTTCTATAGGTCGGGTATAGTTTTTAATTTACTCCCCTATGGTTTGGACTTGGTACCAATTTAGTACCCTATGGCTAGGTGAAACTTCGCAAGTTCTTGAATTGTGTTATATGCGAAAAGAAATTATTTTTCTCATTTTTTTTTATCATCAGCCTTAATTCCTAGTACAATCAACCTAGGGTCGACCGGATAAAGGGTCAAATTAGGATGATATTAAAAAAAAAAGAAAAAAAAAATCAAAATAGTTCCAGTTTAAGAAATGGCCAAATACCTAAATCTACTGCTTTTTAAAATCTAAAAAAGGACAAACATACACTTGTTATCAATCCCTATGATTATAGTGTATTATTTAAGAACTTAACCCATTAGAGAGTTTGCCACACATATACATTATACTAAATGGAGCTAATTAACTCTTTGTCAAACTTCACGATGCCTTATATTAAAAAGAACTTAAGCTTTGGTAGATGAAGCCACATATATACCTATACAATACCTTGTAATAGCTATAATCATTGTCATACTAAATCTTATAAATAATAGAAGATAATATTGAACTACATAAATATATATCTCATACAAAAAATATGATGTACTTAAATATCTTCATCGAATCGAATCGTATAAATACAGTGTACCCGTAAATAAGTTTAAAAAAATATGTAAAGGAAGATTTTGGCATGTGCATAGAATTTAGCAACTTTACTTGCATCGTGTTTTCTCCTTGACCCATCTCCAATTCTTTTAGTTGATATAGATATCTCCTTAGAATTGAATCATCTTCATCCAAAATGATGTCAACATTTTTAAGATTTTAAAACAAATTTAAACAAGTGTTTAAGAAATAACCATGGACACATTCCAATTGTTTTGAGAATTGAAAAAATATGAATTGATTTACAATCTAAAAGTTTTTTTCCTTTTATTTATAGTAATAAAGATTTAAAAATAATTTTGAAAGTTTTTTTTAAAAAGATAAATAAAATTACACAAGATTTGAGGGATAATATACCGGGGGGTTGAGGACTCAAGATTTGGGGATAATATACCAGCAGTACTTAATTTTCAAGATTGAAAATAATATATCAGCATTGAATTTTTAAATTAAAATATAAATCTAATTAAAAACTAAATTCCAACAAAATTTTCAAAGTTTAAAAATGATGTACCAGTCGTACTTAATGGAAGAGTCAGATGTGGGGCATAATTGGAGAATTAATTACATCACGTTTTGACCATAAATAAGATAATTCAAAATATTACCATCTTTTTTCAATTGGGTGTTCTGATTTGGCCATTTTACGCAATTTCTTAATTAACACAGTTCATAAGTAGGGTTAAAAAGAACACGAAAAAAATGTAAGAAAACGAGTGGTCATTTAGCTGAAATAGGATTATATCTAATCATTTAGCTAAAATAGATTTACATCGAAGGAGATATGACTAAAACAAAATCACACATGAGTTGTGCAATATTATAGCTTTCTCTGTTAAATTTTGCTTTCGTCATATCTCTTCCATATCACTCATTTTTTAGCTAAATAACCATTAGTATATTATAGTTAACATTTAGTTTGGTTGTTAATTTAGATTAATTAATGTTCAATTAGTATTTTAGAATTAATTAGTTAATTATCTCATTTTCTTGTAAGGCTATAAATAGTCAATCTAGGGTTATAATCGAGAGCTTTTGATTATCTTTGTAATAGAACATTTGTTCTTTTGAAGAGTACTCGAATGGATTTCCTCTACTTGACTATGGATTTGGCCGCTACATTACCACTTAATTTCATACGATTCTTTCCAATTATGCTAATAAACAAAGCAAAATGTTAAAGCATCTTGACTTTTAAATAACCCCGTGTTTAAATAGATAATATTTTATAAGGTTTTTAGCTTAAGCCATTTTCCCATTATGATATATATCAATAATCCTAAGTTTGTATTTGTATTTATATTAAGAAATTTAACGGTCCCTTTCAGTTACTACCATTACAAAGAACCAGAATTTACAAGACCTATTTCGATATTTATTATATTTTTAAGTGACAAGATTAAGAAATGAAGAATTAAGATTCTATTTGATAACTATTTCGTTTTTTGTTTTTTGTTTTTGAAAATTAAATTTATAGACACTACGTCCACTTCCAAATTTCTTCATTTGTTAACTATTTTCTATCAATTGGTTAAAGAGATCATCGACCAAAGATCAAAGATTCATATCTCTACCTCACATCTCACATGTTGAACTCAAAGGTTAGAAAGAAGGAAAAAAAAAGGTAGTTGAACTTTTGCAACTCACTCCCAAAATCAACTAGTTTCAATAGAGAACCATTGTTTGTTTTTTCAGTTGACTAGGAATGGTATACATTATTGAAGCTAAATAATTGCTTAATAACACAAATTACAAGTAATCAAATAATCAATACTATTACTACTACTAACAACATTTGTCTATGCCTCACTTTTCATCACCGGTAGGTCCAAATTGTCCAATAGGTTTAGTCTTCGGCTATTAGCTTCTTCTTCAAATCTTTCTTGTTGACCTGCAATTCAAGAGAAGTTTCAATCTCAATCAGACAGAACAAAAGACTGGGAAGCAATGTCTCTTGAAAATGCAACCGACCTTTCCCATTGCGTTCCGAGGCAGCGAGTCCTTCAACAATAACATGGTCGGTAACTGGAAAAGTGTGTCGTATTATTATAAGTTTATCAGATTGCCTTGACAACGTATTTACATAGAAATGACAGTTATAATAACTAAAAACTCCTCTCTGAATTACCTTGTATGGAGCAAGCTTGTCTTTAGCCCACGTGCGGAGTTCATCTAAGCTCATAGTAGGGTTGGACTCATCAGGCGTTGTCGTTTTTGTGTTAGGCTGAAGCACAATAATTGCACAGACACGTTCTCCATAGTCTTTGTCTGGTAATCCCAACACACAACATTCTACGACAGACGGATGCTACACAAAGTGATTTAGTTGGTGGTCATTTCATGTTCTTTATTCTTCCCATTTTGTGGTAGGTGTGGGCGTTGTCTTTCACTTTTCTTAAGAGAGAGAATAGAAGGGGCGATGGAGTTACCTGCAAAATCACTGATTCGATCTCTAACGCTGATAACTTATATCCCCCGACTTTCATGATATCGGCACTCAAACCTGAAACATCAGCAAAAGAAGAAAAAAGTTCAACTCATGGCATGGATTCTTGACCGTTTATCATTACAAACACTTCAAAACGGTCTTTCAGACTATCAAGTTCTAAACAAATAGAAGGAGAATGTCAAATTAAATTTTTCTAGATGTTGAGACTAACCCCACAACATGTTGCCGGTATTAGATGGCTCACACTATCAAGAGAGTTATGACCAACACAAAATCGCACACAAGGGACCTGAATTCCTTGTCATAGTTACCCACTTTGGATATACTTATCTAAAAGTATACAAATTTACATGTCAATTCTATTGTTTATTGTCACCTGTGAACGTGGAAGCATATCACCAACTAGGAAGGTTTTAGTCAAATGTACTAAAATATGCACATAATAGCTGGCAAGAGCTTGAAGCTCATAAAGTTAATGATTGCAAACGTGATATGAGTATGAGCATGCAAAGACATCGCTGAAATGCTTTGTTAACAACTTCTAGCTGTCAGATGCATGTACCACCCTACTCCTATAGGACTAGCAAAGATGGAGCACCAAAAGATCCCGTGACATTCTCAGGCCCCCGCAAGGAAGCATGCTTTATTCAACAAGGTAGAAGATACTGCTATTGTCTAATAGGTATCAATTCATTACTTCATCACATGCTCCGACCATAAAACATGTCATCTGATTAACAGGTTATAAAAGTGAGAGCGTGTAAAGAGCTGACAAGTACTGGTAAGATTACAAAGTAGAGCAGCCAATTTATGAACTATGAACTAGAAACGCAGCATATTGGCTAAGCACTTGAAGAAGCAGGCATCTTACAAATCGAAGCACAACCACTTGTATGTTATAAGTAACTTACGTCCTAGTATGATGTAGTAACCATCTTCATCAAGTCTAGCAGCATCTCCAGTCTTGAAGAAACCACCATCAATAAACGATTCTTTGGTAACCTACAGAAAGAAAATCACAGGATTTATTTGAATCAATTACAATTCCTCCTTTTTTTCTTCTTTCTTCTTTTTCTTTTTAGTAAAGGTGCAAGTGAGGGGAGAAGATTTTATGCTAGAATGGAAGTTTCAAACTAATTGGACTTCTTCAGTTGAACTGCCACACGATTTTTCTTTTTTCTCCTTTTTGGAATTAAAAAATATGTGGAGTGGAAGATTTAAACCTCCGACCAATTAGCTCTGCTAACCTAGGTGATTCATTCTCTTCAATTCTATAACTAGTGCATTTCAGGCATATAAGAATAATACCCAATACATGGTGTCATTCATATTTCTACAATTCTACCTACCTCGGGAAGCTTCCAATATTCTTTAAACATTGAAGGACTTCTAATACACAGCTCACCCTCCAAGCTTGAATCATTAGTACTCCCATCATCTGCAACAATCTTGGCCTAACACATGCAGAGTAAAGCATATAAAAGAACGTTAAAGCGTAGTGATAGGATGTAAGGTTTCTACCTCACTATTGATATTCAGATATGCTAATAGAACCAAAATACAGGGAAACAGGTTCGAAATACAGAGTCACAAGATACATACAGCCAACTAAGAGGGCTGCTCTCTCCTCCAAGAACTTAGTTCATACACGAAATTCAAGATAACTAACCCTAACACAAAAGAGGGTATAAATACCAACATTCTCCTATTACAAGCACTACTGGGCTCAGCCCTCTACCCTTCTACCATGGGTGTAAATCTTTTTTACCCCTTCTATTATAAACATTCTTAATGGGTGGTCTAACACTACCCCTATTCAGAAGAACCACATTGTACTTAAAGTGGAAATTTGGAAATTGTTGCTTGAATAATGCATGGGACTCCCATGTTGCTTCATGATCTGCTTGCCCCTTCCACTCGACGAGGCATTCCCACTCCTATTCAACTTCATTCCAACGCATCTGAGAGACTTTACTCGGTTCCAGGATCCATTCTAATTCATCATTCAGGAGAGATATATCCGACTGCACCACGTGGTGGCTCCCAATGGCCTTCTTCAACTGAGAGACATGGAATACTGGGTGGATTTGGGTTGTGGACGGCAGGTCCAATAAGTATGCTAGCTCACCGACTCGTCCCATAATATGAAAAGGGTAAAAAAATTTCGATATCAGCTTCTCGCAACATTTCTTCACTACAGACTTTTGGCGGTAGGGGCGAATTCGAAATGGTACCAACTGTACTTAATAATAGAAGAAGACAAATAGAATCTAATTCATGTTCATGCTAACAGAAGAGCAAATCCAATACCAAGACGACTTCTTTCTCAGGAAGTGCAGCAAGTACTTGAGTCATTTTTGGGTATCCAAATAGACCCAGTCTCCCATTTCAAATTGTACATCACGACGATGGGCATAACAAATTTTTTCATTTGATTTTGTGCGTGATTCAAATGGTCCTTCATAGCCACTAAGACCTCATCTCTTGTCTGTAACTATTGCTCAACCGAGTAATTTGCTATTCTCTCTAACTATCCGTATGATATGACCAGGGGTGGAGCTTGCCCATATAATACCTGATAGGGAGTAGTTTTGAGCGACGTGTGGTATGATGTATTGTACCAATATTCATCCCAAGGTAAATTGTCACTCCAGGACTTCGGCTTCTCCCAACACAAACAACACAAATAGGGCTCTAAACTCTTGTTAACTATCTCCGTTTGTTTGTCCGTCTGAGGGTGATACATTGTACTTCGCTTCAATTGGGGCCCCTGCATCCGGAAATGTTCCCTCACAAATAACATGGCTACAGTCTTTGTAGAGTATGACTGGGAAAGGGCTATGAAGTGTGCGTATTTTCTCAATTGATCCACCACGACAAAAATAACGTCGTATCCTTTCGAGCAAGGCAGACCCTCCACAAAATCCATATAGATATCTTCCCATGTCTGGTTGGGAATGGGCAGCAGTTGCAATAACCCAGCTAGAGAAAGGGCTTGTGTTTTATTTCTTTGGCAGATCACGCATTCGGCCACGTACCTCTTCACATCCGACTTCATTCCTTCCCAATACAATCAGATAATCGCTTGTATGTTTTTAAGTCTCGAATGGCCACCAATAACCGAATCATGGAAAGTGTAATAGACGAGAAGTTCGCAAAAGAACAAGGTGCCCTCTGCAAAATAACCTCCTTTGGCGCACCGTGTAACGTGGCACACTGTCACTATCGTCCACCACCCTATAGAAGATGGATTTCAGTTTTGCATCTTCCTGTACTTGTTTATCGACCACGTTCAAGTCAATCAAAGACAGTACTGCAATGATATTCAGTAGTGAGGTATATCCACGATAAAGCGCCGGCAACCTTGTTTTCAAGCCCTGCACGGTAGAAAATCTCAAAGTCGTAACCCATCAGCTTGGTGAACCACTTCTGAACTCCCGATGGAATTTCTCGCTGTTCAAGTATGTGCCTGAGAGCCTTCTAATCGGTGTACATTGTAAATTGATGCCCCAAGAGGTAATGATGCCATTTTTCCACGGCCAATACTATAGTCATCAACTCCCTCTTGTAAACCGACTTTTCCTTGGCCACCGGCGATAATTATTGGCTGAAAAAGGCTATGGGCCTCTTGTTTTGAGATAGAACCGCCCCCAGTTCGGTTCTCGAGGCATCTGTCTCAATCTCAAAAGGAAGGCTGAAATCTCGTAGAGCTAAAACGAGCAAGGTGATCATGGCCTTCTTTTAATGCTTCGAATGCCTGGTAGCCTCCCCAGACCAAATAAATCTATTCTTTTTTGTCAATCGTGTTAACAGTGCGGTTATGGCCCCATAATTGGCCACAAAGCGTCTGTAATATCCGGTTAGGCCTAGAAATCCTCTCAATTCCTTCACATTCCGTGGAATGGACCATTGCACCATGGCACGAACTTTTTCCTCATCTGCTTCCACCCCTCTGGCTAAAACCTAATGTCCTAGATACTCAATTCTATCTTTCACAAACTGGCACTTCTTCTTATTTGCGTACAAACAGTGCTCACAGAGGAGCCAAAAAACCATCGTCAATTGTTCCAGACTATGAAGCATAGACATAGATACGGCTACATGATACGGATACGATCAGATACGGCGATTCGTCAATTTCTAAAAAACTAAGATACGGGTACGTCTAAGGATGCGTTATTTTTTATATATTTTTTTAATACATATATTTCTAAAAATTGAGGATACTAATACGTTGAAGATACATTTTTTTTCTTTAAAAAAAATCTAGGATATAGATAAATTTAGCATACAAGTTAATAACAATAGCACAAAATAGAATACAAACACTGAAATACAATACAAAAAAAGCAACATCTAAGATGTTGAAGTAAAATAGTTAATAAAATGCAATAGAAAAGTGACTCATATTGCAAAGAAGAAGAAGAAGAATATTAAAGAGAGAAGTATGAAGATAAACGAAGAACTTATTGTTGAAGATATCCAAATGATTTATATTTTGGTGGACTTTGTGGGGACTCAAATGTGAAGATGGAGATTAGATGATTCTAGTCTAGGATTTGGTCCGTTATTTATTTTTTATTCTTTTAGTTTTGGACTCGAGTAGTGAGCTTTTTAAATAGGTTGCTTAATTTTAGATTGGGAAAGATTAGATAAGTTACTTGTTTTTTTTCTTTAAAAAGTAAAAAAGTACGCATAGAAATAGATACGTCAAATCGCGTATCAAATATGTATCTGGAAAGTATCTAAAAGTATAGATACGTCAAATCGCGTGTCAGATACGTATCTGGGAAGTATCTGGAAGTATCGGTATCTGATACGTGTCTGATACTGATTCTTTACCTCACATGAAGTATCTATACTTCATAGGTTCCAGATGTGTTGCCATGTCAATGTTGTACACCAGAATATCATCAAAGAAAACGAGCAAGAATTTACGGAGGTAGGGATGAAAAACCTGATTTATGAGTGCTTGAAACATTGTCGGGGCGTTGGTTAACCCAAAGGGCATAACGAGGAATTCATAATGGCCCTCGTGCATTCTGAATGCGGTCTTCCCCATATCTTTCTATTGCACACGTATCTGGTGGTATCTCGATTTCAGATCTATTTTGGAGAAAACCCAAGCACCATTGAGTTCGTCTAACAACTCGTCGATCATGGGAATAGGGAACTTATCTGGTACCGTTGCTTGATTCAACGCTCGATAATCTACACAAAAACGGCCACTCCCATCTTTTTTCTTTACTAAAATCATGGGGCTCGAGAAAGGACTAACGCTCGGCCGTATGATCCCTGAAGTCATCATCTCGTCGATCAACGTTTTTATTTCTGTTTTTTGTGCATGTGGATAGCGGTAGGGTCTTACATTGATCAGGCCAGTGTTTGTTTTTAACTAAATGCAGTGGTCTATATGTCGCACTGGCGATAACCCCTCGGGCATATTGAACATATCTTCAAACTCTGCCGGTAACAGGTCAAGCTCGAGCTAGAGTTCCGCTATGCTGTCTATGAGCATGAGTTCCCGGTCTTCACGTGGGATTCCCATGGCTCGAAAATCAATCAAGAACCCCTGATCATCCAGATGCCACGTCTTGGCTAACATCTTAAATGAAATTTCCACGCGGGCTAACGTCGAGTCCCCCTTGACCACCACTTTCAACTCTCCCACCGTGAACATCATGGTGAGTTCCTTCCAATCCACCGTCATCGCTCCTTGCTTACGAAGCCATTGCATGCCCAAAACCATGTCTAAATTACCCAGTTCCAACGGTAGAAAGTCATCTACGAACGTCAATTCCGGTAGGTTGATAGTGACCCCTCTACACATTTGTTTGCCTTGTATGGCTTCCCTCGAACACAGAATAACTCCATAGTTTGTCGTCTCTATCAAGGGAAGGTTGAGGAGCTCCACTATGCATACAGCAATAAAGTTATGGATCGCACCACAATCCACCATCATAACGATTTCTCGACCCTCTACGACCCCTTTCAACTTAAACGTTCCCGAAGAGGTAAGTCCCACCACCGAGTTCAGATAGAGTTCTACCGCCGGGCTAACTTCTAGCATGCGATCCTCCATGACGACGTCCTCCATCTCCGTGTCGTCAAGGTCGTTTGCCACCACACACAAACGTAACTTTTTTTTCTTACAGTGAGGGCCTTTGCCGAACGGCTCATCACAGCGATAACACAAACCCTTTTCCCTTCAAGCTTGCAGTTTCGAGTCTGTCCGCTTGCGAAACTGAGGGTCTCAGCGATTCGCTCCAAATGTAGGGACTGAGGAAGGGATTTTTTTTCTGCCAACGTGACAGTATGCGTCACTATCCCGTCCGTATTCTTAGCCATTGGTTTTTTAGTCGATTTCCATTCTTTCCCATACATTCCTTGGGACGATTGGGCCGCTTGAATCCGATCCTCTACTAATTGGGCCACATCCATCGTTTCCTCTAGGCCCACGGGCCTCATGGAGAAAACTTCCACTCTGATCACCGGGTCTAGGCCGTTTGTAAATGTGCTCATCAAGACATCTTCTGCCAAGTCCGGCAACGGGGCCGACAACTCTTCAAATTTCTGTACATACTCTACAACCGTACCTTCTTGTTTGATCGCCAAAAATCGGGCACACGACGTTCCCCTCTGATGCAGTTGGAAATGGTCATAAATCCTTTGTTTCAACTCCCTCCACGATTTGGACTTCCTTTGATTTTCTGCCCAACAAAACCAGTTCAACGCCTTTCCCTCCATACTCACAATCGCTATTTTTAGTTTTTCCTTTTCAGTCAGAAGGTGTAGTTGGAAGTAATGTTCCACCCGGAAGAACCATCCATCCGGATCCTTCCCATTGAACACCAACATCTCTAGCTTTTTGAACTTAATCCTCTCTTACCTTCCAATCCCTCCCTCAGTTGGGAGGTCTCTCCTTCTCCTACATCATCATTCTCCTCTGACTCTTCCTCTGTTCAAGTTTTCCTCTTGCCAGTGGTGACTTCGGCTATCTCTGATGGACCCTGAGGATGACGGCGTTCTCCATGTATTTCCTCAAGTAGGGAATACATTTTCTCTACCGATTTCTCCGGTGCTGCCAACCTATGGTGTTCCTGTTTGATACTCCCGATATCAGCCTCCGTTGCACTCAACCGCTCTTCGATTTGTTTTTGCGTCATTTCCGTCCACCTCCCCAAGTTGTTCAAATGGCTCTGATAACACTTGTAAGGATATTCAGATATGCTAATAGAACCAAAATACAGGGGAAACAGGTTCGAAATACAGAGTCACAACATACCTACAGCCAACTAAGAGGGCTGCTCTCTCCTCCAAGAACTCAGTTTATATACAAAATTCAAGATAACTAACCTTAACACAGAAGAAGGTATAAATACCAACATTCCCCTGTTAAAAACATTCTTAATGGGTGGTCTAACACAGGAGTAGTGTATACGATCCAATGGTAAGTAGATCTTTCACTATGACTTTAAAAGGATGGCAGAAAGTTCATCTCATTTGTCAGATGCACAGGTTAACAAACACCAGTTTACGGCCTTATTACATCTTTGCAGTTAAATTAACAGAAGTTCACAACACCCGTTAATACTATTTAATATAAATGACTATGCATGCTTTTATTATCTACACGACTGCAATATTTTCTATGATAGGAGCTTATACCAAGATGCAACATGTTTAGTTTTTTATTTTATTTTATTTTTTTCCATCCTTTTTATTTCCTCTTTTAGAAGTCCATGCTCTCTCCAAAACCAGACTTTGTAGACATCAAGGCTTTCCTTAATTAAGCTCACCCAAATATTCAAACATACAACTTCTAGGTAGGTGGTATTCTGAGACCTTTAGCTTTTTTATTGTGCCAATTGGAATTGTGCAAACTTCCTTCATCAGTGCCTAAGTAGGCCATTCTGTGAAAAAAATGAACAAGTGCTGGGGGAATGAATTTCAAAATCTTTGAAAGAAGGAGCTTTAACACCTTCCTAGAATTTGTAATTATTAGCTTGCCTTATTCTTTTGGATTGGGGACCCTTTTTCATTATTGTATTTGGGGCTTGTTTTTATTCTTGGGCTTGTTATTTTTTATGCCCTTGTATATCCTTTCATTTCTTTCAAAGAAACGTTAGTTTCTTATTCCAAAAACAATAATATAAAATAAAATAAGAATTTGGTATTTGTCCTTTCCTAAGGAGCCTCCTTGATAAGGGCTTCTTGAGACTACCCATCTCTTTTGATAAATACTAACAAGAAGATACTTTTGCAACTTTTGTGAGATATCGTAAAAAGATATAATATATGACTAACATTTCCTAGATGAATTCTGGGATGGGAGGAACATCTGGCAAGTAATTTATTTCTCTCCATAAATGTAACATTCTAATTCGCTAGGACAGCTGGAAATAGAAAACAGAAGTTGATACAGGAAGACAACATTCGAATGAGCAAGAAATCCATTTTCAGAACATTTTCCAGATTTTGTAAAAGGGCAGTACTAACCTCAACGCCGGGGAAGGGTTTGCCAACAGTTCCAATCTTTCTCTGACCATTTAAAGGATTTGAAATTGCCATGACAAACTAGAAAAGCATAATTGAGAAGACAATATTTTAGTGCTTTTTCTAGCAATAAAAAATAAAATGAAAAGAAATAAAATGGTGTGATGTCACTTGGATACAACCTGAATAAATTCTCAAACTAAATTCACTTACTTCGGTCATACCATATCGTTCCAAAAGTTCGTGGCCAGTTACCTCCTTCCATTGTTTCATGATAGGAGGAGGGAGTGCAGAAGAGCCACACATCTGAAGGAGATGGGAGTAAAGTTTAGGAACAGAAGCAGGGAACTTTGGTAGCAGGTCACAGTTAAAAGATGTTAGAAAGACCAAAGAACATACCGTAGAGGGAGTCAATTATCCTACTATACTAGACATTTACTATTTTAAAACCCCCAAAGATGCCATTATTGGGTTTGATAAATGAACTGTTCATAATTATGTAAATATCTCATAAGCCTTTCTTTCCTCAAACTCACCATAAGGCGCAACTGTCTTGCAGCAGAGGCAGAAGCAAGCTGTAGCTCTGAATCCATTGCTTCATAACCTTGTAACAATCGAGCATACATGGTTGGAACCTATACATCCACGGATATTTGATTGGAAAACACTTATAATATATATAAGAACTTCTTAATATGAATAATGTGATAGGAACACAAATATATTGAGATATAAAAGATAATGAAACTACCAGATAAACTCAAGTGTTAGAGGTACTTGAACCCTCCCAATCTTGAGATCACTCTCAAGCCCTTTTCACTCACCAAAATATTGTCGGCCTTTTCCCTTCCCCTATCCCTCAATTTATAACAAACTATCAACTCTCAAGCTCTATTCACTCACCAATATTGACATCACTTGCTTTTTGTTCTTAATATCACTTTCTTAACTAATTGCTTATATGCCCTTAATACTCTACTTATTTCCTAATAGCACTCCTATCATTACGATGCTCCAATGTGCATATTTTTTAACCTCTAAAAGAATAATAATTCATTAATGTTGAAATAATTGACAGAAACATGTAAAATAAAGAGCATAACCAAAAAATAGTTAATTCATTAAGTCAGACAGCCGATCATTGTAAGCAAGCCAATTGGATCATATGAGAGAGTGTTAAGTTTCATAGCGCTTGTGTTTGGTAAGCTTTAGCATGTATTTTGTATTTAAAATCTAGCCATCTAGGCAGTATCACAAGAAAAATAGCATGCAAACTCAGCATAAAGACTGCTTACCCCGGTAAAAACTGTTATAGCATCATCAGACTTAGAACTCTTGGACGGATATGATTCCCGCCACCTTTTCCAGATACCACTGACACTAAATTTTGGCATAAACTCAACCTTGATTGGAAACATGAGAAAGAAACCAAAGTCAAGCTGACAAAAAAACAACCTAATTTACAAAGAAAACTCATTAAAGCTAACTTACCGTGGAACCTGCATAGATAGGAGCTAACAAGCCATTGAACAGCCCATGAACATGTGCATTACTAGTTAACATCAACAATTTTCCACTCTATTTTAAGTTGCAGAAATAAGACAATTAAAGCAATAATGTAAAAAATGAACATAATTCAAGGATATGATGCAGGGGAAGACAATGCAGAAATTGGTCAGCTGATGTATATTCCCAAGCGTTTGACAATGTGTGAACCTGAAATTAGACCAAAGGATCAAAAAAGATTTAATATCAACTATGAATGCTAGGCCTCAATACATTGTTATTAATTTTGTGAAGTGAGGTTGTTAATCATAATTTATCACAGACATATGAACATGCCATACCTGTGAAGTGATGCTTTTATGAGTGTGAACAACTCCTTTCGGTTTACCAGTTGTACCACTGGTATAAATTATCAATGCAGGATCATCACCTGCACATTTGAAATGAGAAATAAAAAACATGTTTGATGGGTACAATCCATAAGTTTACAAAGTTATTCAATCCTCTATCTTACTCAAGTTCTCTACTGTCCCCTGAAAAACTCTATCTGCATCTGCTGCATCTACTTCTATATCGGTTGATTGATCATGAGAATTCCTTTCTGAATAAATATGAGGAACAGGTGGAATAAGAGAAACTGTTGCAACTGTTTTAGCAGCAACACTTTGCATAAATTCAACATGATCTTCAGTACTCAGTATCATGGAGACCTCCTACAGTCGAGTAAACTTTTAAATACTTTTACAATTTTCCCCACTCGTAAAAATAAAAGGGAAAATAGAAATAGTTGCTAAGATGAAACTAATCAAAGTAGAACTTTCCAGTAATAATACATTAGAAGGGAGAAAATGTAATGAGAAGGGTAGGCAAAAGCAAACCGAATCATTCAAGACATGTAAGAGCTCAGCCTCTGGATAGCTAAGTGCAAGTGGAACAGCAACGCCTCCACTGAACCAAGTTCCCAACACTCCAGCAAGAAATTCAGCCGAGGGTTTTGCTACAATGCCAATTTTAGCTCCACCAAGATGCGCATGTCCCTTCACACCATTTAATAAGATTATGAATCAATTAAGTGATTCAAAGTTGTCTAAAAAGCGATAAAGGTACACTTAATCATACTTAAAGAAAACATAGCAAGAATTACAAGTTTAGTCATTCCTCAAGCACCAAAACAATGATATATCTAGTTCAATGAATCCATTAGTGGCATTTTCTTCGGAACAAAAAAAATGTTACACTTTGAAGTTCAATATCAAACCATGTCGATGTTTTGATGTTTTATCTTCCACATCATAAGATATCAATTAGAACTTCTGCTTACTACAATCTCATGACAACAATCACTAAAGGTTCACTTCTTAATACAAATATGCCGAGCAAAGACCACAGTATCAAACTAACATATTCAGATTTCACCATATAAAGTGGACATACAGTTCGTAGATTACTGCTAGTCAAAAGATCAGATATCTTTAGTGCAGATGAGATCAGTTGTATGTAACTATGACTTTTCTGGTTAGCTCTAATAGCGACATTCTCACGACAAGTCGAACCATGCTTTGCAGCTGATTTGACCACCTCCATGAAGGTATAAGAACTTAATACTGCATAACATGAGGAGAAAACAATAATCAGAATAAGAACAGGTAAAACAGTTATGCAAAACAGTTAAGACTAACTTCTATACTTCCAAATTGGTGGAACCTAACGGATGTCATGTAACTTCATTCAGATTACCACAAAACTAGATCCCTTAAGTTCTTCACTATCTAAAAAGTTAACTGTAGAAATGCCATGATGGAGCTTCAGCTATACATTCATGGAAGCTAACAGAAATATGATCTTTTACCATACTCTAAAGAACCAGCCCCACCAAGCTAGGTAAGTGAGAGGAAACCAAAATGGGATCAATTGTCATGACTGAATAAATAGTCTCAGATTTAAGGAGATTATAGTCATTGAATAGTAGCAATGGCATGATTGAGCTTCAATTATACATTCTAACTATCTACTACAACCATCATTTTAACCATAAACTAGAAAATGAGTTCACCGCGCTAGGTAAGTGGCGGAACCAAAGTGGGTCCATCGTCATAGCAGAATGATCAGTCTCCTATTGAAGAGGATTATAACCACAGTCATTTGTTGAACACCAATATTTTCCTCGCTTCAAAACACAAGAACCCATCAATAGTTCCACCCCAAATAAGAGTCAACGATACAACAACTCATCCCAAAAACATAAGAACAAACAAGTTACAATTAGCTAGTGACAGAGTAAATGAACGGCACGAGTTCCAAAACCAAACCCACATAACAATAACAAAAAATACAGTTCCCAAATCAAATAAGTAGAAAAACTTTCAAAATGACCCAGAAACCAAATGAAAAAGAGCAACATAAATTTCCCATTTGTTTATGTTTTTCCACAATAAACAAACAACTAAAAAGCAAGAAAATTCACCTGAAAACAGACGAAAACGTGAAAAACAGAGCTGGGGAGTGTTCCTCCAAAGATGAAAGGAAGCAGAAGTCGATCGAATTGCAATCAAATGAGAAGGGGGAAGTGATAGATGACAAATACGAGTAAATAAGGAGGTGAGGTTATTAAATGTAGAAGAGTTCATGAAGAAAGGGTAGGTAGTTAAGAAGTAAGAAGGGGAAAATGTCGGTGAGTGGTAACTGCTTGTATACAATAATGTTATTGGTTATGGAGATGGTAGGCGGAAAAATTAATCATGTGGGAGCTGGTAAATGGCTAATAAATTGGCCGTTTGGGGTTTCTGTTTTGGGTTTTGATTTTGCTTCTCGACTTTTGCGGTTTGGAAATTCAAGTAATGGGCTTCGTGAATGGCGGATCAAGACGTTCGTCGATATCGCTATCAAAGTAATCAATTTGAGCCACCGCTAACAAATGTTGCTCATTTAAGATGCCCACTGCAAATGAAAGCTGTTTCTTTCTCGAAAAATAAAGAGAAAAGGAACCTTTTTCAAGTTTATAACTGATCGGTGGTCGACATCAGTCTGTTAACTATGAAACTGTAACTGTGCTGCTTCAATTTATCAACAAATGAGGAATCGGAAGAAAATATAAATTCTATTTTTAGATTATTCTGAATAATCATTTTCTAATGGAGTTTTAATAAATAATCATTGGACCCTTACTTACCAATAGAGTTTTTTTTTTTTTTTTTAAAAAAAAAAGTACAATAATTGTGAAGTAGGAGATTGAACCCCGATAGAAACGTTATACCAATATCATTAGGTCAAACTCACTTTACCACTTATCAATCGAGTTTACATTTAGGATTATTATTTTTTTTTTCAAAATTCAAATGGTCCATATCTATTGGCATACAATATGAAAAGTATATATGTGCAATAAAATATAAAAAAATTACATCATCTAATATAAACAAGTTCCAATATAAAATTAGCAACCATAACATAATTGTATCATTTAAATGTTGTTCAATTTTATTTGCAATGTTATTTGTCACTCAATTCTTTTTTTCCCCCTTCTTGGAAGAAAGAAATTTGATAGAACATTTAAAAAAAAAAAGACGTACATCACCAATCAATCGAGAAGAGTAGATGATACCGAAACGAATAGATTATCATCCAAAAAAACAAACTTCATCCTCCAAATCGGAGGGAGAAAATGGATTAAAATGAAAATTAATAGCAACCATTGCATCCGAAAAACTATCCATCCAACCCTAAAATTAATGGGAGTCCTAAAATCATCCATTAAAAAAAAAAAAAAAAAAATTTCATACTCCACCTACACTTGGATAGCTTCTTGACAAACCAAGTTATTCAACGAGTTAATGAGCATCTCGATGGTTATTAGTCAATTCATTCACCTTAAATGATGTCAATTCAAATTTAACTAAATTATATTGGCTGAATGAATTTTATTTTTATTAATTTTCATGTTTTTTTAAAAAATAAAATGAGTGAATTTATATTGTTTTGAAGTTTTAATAAAAATAAACGACATTAAATATAATTTCGATGTCATTTGAAATAATTGCATTTGTTTTTAAAGGGAAACAATTACATCGTTGGGTTTTGTTTGAGTGGATTATATGGTTGGTAGCATTGATTATTTTAATGAAAGAAAAGTGATACTTTTATGAATCATTTGGAAAATTTTCACATGTTGAAAAAATATGTAAATAGTAAAAAAAACACCAATAAATACGAATAGATTTCTATCAGTATCTATCGGATCAATGATAGACTTTTATCCATCTCTATTAACCTCTATAAAAAAAAGATTAAGTTTTATTATTTTGTATAAATAATTTTCCTTATTTTTCTATTTTTTGAAAATCTTCTTAATCAATTTTACAAAACTTAATTGATAATCTTTATTACATTAAGAAAAAAATAGATTTTCAACGATTAAGGACCTAGTCCATTTCAGAAACTAATTGATCTATTTAGCCAAAATAGGTTAAATTACCACAAGTAGCCACAAACTTGGCATTTTATTTATTTATTTATTTTTAAAAAAATCATATCTTTCCTAAAAAGTGACAATAACCTAAAATGGTGTGACAATATTTAGATCACGATTTTCACCCAATATTCTATAACTGAAATTGTTGTTTTGAAACGTTTACGAACAGTCTAGAATAATATTTCTAAAGGGTGGTACTTTTCAAATTTAGGTGCTAAAATTAAATAAACATAACAAAAAATGTTTGATCAACTTTTCATTAAAATTTGGTTTCATTTCAAATACATTTATAAGAATGGAGTGGTGGTGGTGGTGGGGAAGAAACACACATTTATAGTAAGTAAACAAATTAAAAAGCTTAGAAAAGGAAAGAAGAAAATAGAAAGAGAACCACACACAATCGACGGTTGAGAAAATTCGACATGTTTTCCAGTTGATTAATCAAAACATGGTCTGTCTTGGAGGAGGAACTTCCATTGTTTCATGTTGTGTTGCTTGTCTTTGAGCCAAAATTCCATTCCATCCTGTACACAAACAAGTTTGGTAAACTATTTTTAACTAGGAAATAAAATCTCAAACTATATCTTTCAAATGAAAATAGACCCTTTAAAGAAGGGAAGAAAAAAGATGGTAAACAGTAAAGGATATGTATATTTTTAAGATAGTGTAAACCCTAATGCATAATTTTTGTTTCCTTCAACTCATTGGGACGGTGGTACAACCTATAAAACAAATCTTGTTTAAGTAAAATCGTAAGGTTAAAACATAGTTTTAGAATAATAGGGTTACACTTACATAAGGCTAGTGTACTATGTTAGTTGGGTTATACTTATTTTGGCACAAGTCAAGTACGTTAATTTTATTTGTGAGTGATTTTGAAATGATTAAATTACTCTTGTCACGTTGAAAATTACTCTCAAACATAAGGGTGTTTGTGGGTTCAATTGAATTGAAAGATTTTTTTAACCCAACTACAATTGTTCGATTTGTAAATTTTTTCAATCAAAATAACTCTTATTAAAAGATGAACCCAACTCAACCTAACTATGAAACATTTGGATTTTGTTGATATGGGTTATTCAGGTTATTTATTTAAATTTTTATTCTAAAAAAGTAAGATGTTAATAGGTAAAAATTTGATTTAATTATTTTCATATATTGAATTAATAATAAAATTCAATTTCAATTTATTTAACAAAAATTTTCTTTCCAAAGTGTTAAAAAACTATTTTTAGGAGTTGTTAAAAAATAAATTATCGAAAAAATAATAAAATTAAATAAAACTAAAATAAATATATGTATATATAATTGTATAATAAGTTTAAAAAATATATATTTTTTAAAATTAATAATAAGTTCGGGTTGGTTAGATTATTTTAGGTGAACCCATAACCAACCCAACCCATAAAATTTTCATTTATTTGAACTCAACCCAACCTAAACCACAAGGGTTAGAGGTTTTTTTAGGTCTATCGAATTTTTTGAATACCCCTACTAAAACACGTCTTTAATATCTAAAATTAATTTTAGACATTTAAACACGAGTTACAAACCATCAAATTTGATTTTCAACGATCAAATGCATGTTTTTGGACCCGACAAAAATGATAGTATGCTCAAGCTATTAAGCAAAGGTACAAGCTAGTTGGTAGTTGGTAACTTGATAGAAGTGAATTGCAAGAAGACTCGTTCACATATTACAGTTTTTAAGACCTATATAAAGTCAATGTCAAGACTGTAGCAATTACAGGCACCCAACCCTACCCATTTTCCCAAGATGTGATTGGTTATGCATATCATGGTAGACTTCAATGTTGTTTTAACAAATAAATGAGTCCCCATTTGATTTTTAAACATCTAATGTTTACCAAAGTTCTTCAATGAATTCTTCAGTTTATAAATGGAAAAGTAAAAGAATTAGAATTTATAAGTACCTAAAGCTGGGTCAAGTCCTCTCTTCCGAAGTTCTCTGAACTCTTGACAAAGTGAACAACATGGGCAGAACACATGAGAAATGATATCAGTATATGGAGCTTCTACCAAATTATATCTCTCTCTCAATCTTGTTCTATATTTTGAGCCCATAAGCCATTGTGAACACAAAGCAGGCATCATCAGAGCATATATAAGACTTCCCAAAGGACAGGCTGCAATGAATATGAGTTTGATATTATAAGTGAAGGCAGCAAGATATAAAGATCTTGACTAGTAGTCATATTATAAAAACAGAGGGAATTGAAAAGGTTAAAGGGAGATTTTACTTAATTCTCCTTGATCCATCACTTCTGCAATCTGTCCAAATGTTACACATGGTAGGAATGCTGTCATGACCGCTGCCAAATTGAAACTAACGTGTTAAACCATACACTCTAAATTGGAATCTTCAGATGATATACTAGTAGACGAGAATTTTTAATGTCAACAGTTAACTAAAAAATGAAAATAACAATTTTGTTGTTGTTGAGCTTTTTTTAACCATTTAATCCATACCAGGAGAATTTTCATAGCAATTTGCATACATAATAAATCTCAATGAATCTAGCCAATATTTTTTATGATATAAACTAAATTATTACAATCTAAAGTTTAGGAACTAAAATTGTATTTTAACCAAACAACCCAACACAAGAACCCTCTTCTATCTCAAAATCATCTATCTATCTCAAAGAACCCAACCAAGAGATAATTGTTAAAAAGCCCCCCCAAAAAAAAAAACCCAAAATGGTTTTTGTCCCACTTTTTGAAGCTTAAGAAATTTTCCCTCTTGCTTACTTCATCGGCCAAAATTATTAAACTATCCTTAATTTTCTTTTTTCCTCTTCCTTTTCTCTCTAATTTTCCCTTTCTCCATTCACGCCTGCCATTTACATTCGTGAGATTCCATTTTGGTAATTTCATCGGGATATGACGTAAGCAAATTACAAAAAAGAAAAAGCCTTAATTTCGAAAAGTATGACATTTAATCTTAGGCCCAAATTTTTTATCATCCGTACAATGAACCCAAGCATAAAAAATAGTATATGGACAAGTTTAAAACACAACAGAAATACATTAAAACAATGTTGCAAAGTAGACAGACAACCTTAGACACATACATAACTGAATTATGAGCAAAAACTAACCATTTGTTTCATCTTCATGGCAATCAAACAATCCAGTACTCCAAACAGTCCCACGAACTGTATTTGGCTGATACATAGTTGGACCTGAGAACTCAGTTTCAGCAGATTGTGTATTCCCACCATAATTAGTACCTTGGCTACCTGTATTTGCTTCATACATCCTTGGACCTGAAAATCCAGGTTGAGCAGATTGTGCATTTCCACCATAACCACTACCTGAGCTTCTATCCATCTGTTCTTCAGCACAAAAGAATCTACCCAAAGATGAATATTCAATATGCAATATGCAATGTGTTTTGAAAATTGGTCTTTTAAGGAGAGTTTTCAATGTGTATGATTCCACTCACTAATCATAAAAAACAAAGGGAAGAAAACTAAGAATGAAGAGCTGGGTCAACCAAGTTTATCGTTTAAAATTGAAGTCAACATCATGAAAGGTGGAGAGGGACGACTTACTAGTAGTCTACTTCTTCTTCAAGACTGATGAAAAAACAGCAAAGCCCCCTTTTTTGAATGCATGATTGGATATACATGGATTTTTAAATGAAGACAGATCCAAGTAACAAAAATATTTTGGTGGCTGTGTTCGTCGTTGACCTAATGGATACCAGTTGGATAGTTGACATAGCAGCCCTTCCTGACTTCCCTTCAGCAAGAATCTGCCTATGACAGCACATTTATCTAACATGGTTTCAGCCTTGAGGTCAATGGATGGAAGGATTGAATGGTCTTTTGGGGTTTTAGTATTGAAAAGAAAATTGGAACTTGGAGATAATTGTACGGTGACCCAAACTCAAAATAGAATATGCACCACTTTAAAACTAAGTTTTTTTTTCAATCTTTTGCTTACATCATATCAACGTGAAATTACCAAAACAAATCATTGTGTATGTACGTTAAGATCTCACTCTCGTTTTTTTCCTTGTTTCCTCTTTCATGATGAAAAAATATTAGCAGTCCTTCCTCTCATGAGAGTGAGTGCGAGAAACTAAAAACAAAATACAAGAACGAGAGCAAGAAACTAAGAATGAGACACAAGAGTAAGTACGAGAAACTAAAGTGAGAGCGAGAAATTAGGAGTGAAAATGAGAGCAATAAACTAAGAACGAGAAACAAGAGTGAGAAATGAGAGCGAAAACTGACAAAGGAAAGAAAAAGAGAAATGAGGAAGAAATGAAAGCGAACAATAGTTCAAAGCATCATGGGTCAAATATGATAGTATACTCCAACAATGATATCATCAAAATATTATATAACATTAGTTTTCAGGGGTGAGTCAAATCTCATTTGAACTCTTTTTTTAAGCCATCCCTACGAAACTCCATACAACTTGGTGAGTTTCCAGAAGAGAAACCATGGAAATATGAAAATTTAAAGAATTGGGAGCTTTGTGCGGTTTTCCTTCTCAGTGCCCTAAGAACTTGAAATAAATGGATAATCCATTGAATCTTAATAATATTGTTCATAATAGAGACTATACTATTACAAAATTTGAAGAACAAAAATTAATTTGTTCCATAAAATGTTTGGCTTATTGTTACCAACATGAAAGTTTTGACACTAAATTATTCTAAACTAACTCAATTCTCCACCATCCATCACTTCAGCAATTTGTCCAAATGTCTTACATCATAGGAATCTGATTACCGCTGCCAAAACTCAAACTAAGAATGAATTTGGCATACCTTCTAACTTAAATACTAATATTTCTGCTTAAAATAGTTTTTCAACACATGTAACCTTGGGAATATATATAACCATTAATACACCCATTAACTGTATTGTCTGCAAAAAGATAACCATTTTCTTATCTTCATGGCAATCAAATAATCCAAATACAAGTAGGTGACATCTAAAACTAGCCAAAAGATATCAATATAAACAAAATTGTAGGGTGCAAGTTCATATTCACAATGTTTTTTTTAATAAACAAGTACAATCATTGAAAAAAAAGGAAAGAATACAAGAACATACAAAAAAAACCCCTAGAGAAGGGTTTCCAACTAAGTAAGATATTACCTAGGGAATAATTACAAAAAAGTTCTCGAAACCAAAGTCCAAAGCGAAACATAGAACCTCACCAAGAACAAGATGTCATTAGGGTCCCTATCTACACCTCTAAACACTCTGTTTTTCCTCTCCCTTCAAAGATCACAATACAGAGCACAATATTAGTAACATTTTTTTTAGCAAAAGTAATCATAAATCCATCGTTGAGTATACAGTACACAAAATTGCAATGCTTTCATATTTGTAATTTAATTTATAGATCTTCAACATACTCTGAAACTCTTTGAACTATTGTTCGAGCTAGGAATAACGAGTAGTTGCCTCATTGCCTACGCCAATTCCTCCTCCACCATGAAGAAGAGGTTCTCTGAGAAGGCGAAGGTGAGAGGAGATCTAACATGGTTTGCTTCTCTTTAGGGGTCAATGGAACACCCCTAACTAGATTTAAAGCCATGATGTGAACATTAGACCTTTGCTTGTGCTTGCTATAAGCCCATACTCCTGCAGCAGCACCAGCCACTAACACCTATTCCAAAGTGTAACATATTTTAGAATTAAAATTAGAAGAAACAGGCAGAACTATTTACTTAATCATGAAATTCTTACACATATTAACTGACCGGTGATAGCCATAATGCTGCAGTTTGAAGGTCAAACTTTGGGGTATAAAGAACCGTCTCCCCATAATCATTCTCAAGCTTTTTATAGATCTCCTTGTCCGTTTTCCCAGACCGAATCTCATCACGGATCAGCTATAGTTATATAACAAATACAACCCAACATGAAGCAAATTTATTGCAAAACAAGATTGATCCAAGAATTATTGGCAGGAAACTCAACAAATCTGTGAGAAATCGTTATGTGGCAAAGATTCAAGATCTGGTCAATCAGTTTTTTTAATTCATCATTATGACATAAGATGCATTGTGATCAAATGGAGTTATCAAAAAATATGCATCATTTAAGAATTTCCGAGGGGCTGGCAACATAGATGGTTATTTTGAAGGTAATCCACTAATCCAAAGGAAGAATTCTTGCATCAAAACACCAACACTAAGAGAGTTTACGAGAATAAAATTATGAAATAGAGAATCAGCTAATATTACATTGTCCCTTTACATGAACTATCTTTTGCGAAACTTTCAACATCCATTGGTACTTGCCACAGAGAGTGGAGGATTTCTGGCTCAAAGTATAATTGGCAAATGCCCCCATTGAAAAGTTAGAATTTTCTTTTATTAAGATAGTTTTGCTAGTTATTTGGATTATTTGGTTCGAGAAGAATCATTAGAACTTCAGTGACAGCCTCGTCTCTTCTTTTACTTGTTGGAGTGAATAATCATTATAATCTCTTTTATAACTACACTTCTTCAAGACCTTTTAATCAGAAAACTGTTAACCATTTTTCTGTTTTTCATGATTAAAAAGAGGAAACAGAGGCAATTTTGCACAAGAGAGAAGGGAATCTAAGTTAAATTGTTTAGGTTGGAGTTCATCTAAAAAGTGATACCTTTCTGAGGAGAATGGCAATATCTGCTTGTGAATCTTCAATGGATTGACTACCGCACTCAATACACCTAACATTGTGACTAATATTTCTTGCTCGGGCTTCCACCAGCTGGGTTTTTTTCACAGCATCCTCATCAGTCTCCATTTTTTTAGACACTGTGACACCTTAAGCTCTGACCCAACTGCAACGGAAGAAAATACCAAGAAATCATCAAGTTAAAGACAAACCTCTCATAAAACCGAGCACGTCAGAGAGAAAACAATAGATCAAATTCCAGTTACGAATTACAATCCAAGGCTGGAAGAGATGAATTCTCGTTAGGACAGTACGGTGGGAGGGGTTTCGCATGAATCAACCCTACTCAGAACTAATACAATAATAAGGCACAAAAGGGCCATGAAAAGCAATAAAACAAGGTCCATTGGAAAGCCCAAACATGAAACCCAGAAGTAATAAACGAAGGGTCGGATTAAGAATGAAAAGAGAGGTAACTGGAAGCCTCACATGGTGTTGAATCTCATTTCAGATGGACTTTTGGTGAGGCCATCTAACCTTCGAGGGACTATTTCAGTTCTAGAGCTTAAAGTTAATATGTCTCTGGAGTTAGAAAATCTATATTTTGAGTGTAGAGTTACCTATTTAGATTAGCAGTATATGGTTTGATCTTTTGTAAGTTAAAAAAAATATGATTTTCTAGTAGTTATTTTTGTTTGTTTAACTTTGTGTTTAACTCTTGAATTACACACATATTTTCTCAAAATTGAGATGTCGACTTAAAAGTTTCATATATATTTTACATTTTTTTTAATGTAACCATTGTATTAAAAAAAAAATGTAACCATTGTACTTGAGATAGATAAAAGACTCTAGTTTACAAACAACAAAAAATTATAATATATTTCCACATTAGTGGAATGTAGGCTATCAAGAGGTTAAAGGTTTTTATGGCATATTATATCAAAATGCAAGTTATAGTTTATTATGCATGTATGTTGGTATTCGGAATGCGATTATTGGCTAGATAAAAGGATGATTTTGGATATATAAGAGAGAAGAACTATCAACAATTAATTATATGAGGCCTTTTGGGTGAAACAAAAAATAAAATCATGAAGTTTTATGTCATGACTTTGCCATGTTGATAAAATCCTTGGGTGCTAAACAAAGCAGTGGAAAGTCTTAGAAGATGTCGTCTTGGGGGGTATCCA